>NW_025219978.1:734620-736084 GCF_014825855.1 Bombus pyrosoma | reverse complement strand
ACGATATACATTATAACGGAATAATACATAATGTTTTACGTTATAACGTATTACGATATAACGTCATACATTATAACGCAATACTACATAACATTATTCGTTATAACGTAGTACTACTGAACGTTATAAGTTATAACGTACTACCATATAACGATATACGTTATATCGTATTACCATATAACGATATACATTATAACGTGATATTACATAATGTTATACGTTATAACGTATTACCATAAAACGATATACGTTATAACGTAATAATACATAATGTTATACGTTATAACGAAATACTACTGAACGTTATACATCATAACGTACTACTATATAACGATATACGTTGTAACGAACTACTACTGAACGTTATATCGTTATACGGTAGTACGTTATAACGTATTACCATATAACGACATACGTTTTAACGTATTACCATATAACGATATACATTATAACGGAATAATACATAATGTTTTACGTTATAACGTATTACGATATAACGTCATACATTATAACGTAATTCTACATAACATTATTCGTTATAACGAAGTACTACTGAACGTTATACGTTATAACGTACTACCATATAACGATATACGTTATATCGTGTTACCATATAACGATATACATTATAACGTAATATTACATAATGTTATACGTTATAACGTATTACCCTAAAACGATATACTTTATAACGTAATAATACATAATGTTATACGTTATAACGAAATACTACTGAACGTTATACATCATAACGTACTACTACATAACGATATACGTTGTAACGAACTACTACTGAACGTTATACGTTATAACATACTACCATATAACGATATACGTTATATCGTATTACCATATAACGATATACATTGTAACGTAATATTACATAATGTTATACGTTATAACGTATTACCATAAAACGACATACGTTATAACGTAATAATACGTAGCGTTAAACATTATAACGAAATTCTACTGAACGTTATACATCATAACGTACTACTATATTACGATATACGTTGTAACGAACTACTACTGAACGTTATACGTTATAACGTACTACCATATAACGATATACGTTATATCGTATTACCATATAACCATATACATTATAACGTAATATTACATAATGTTATACGTTATAACGTATTACCATAAAACGATATACGTTATAACGTAATAATACATAATGTTATACGTTATAACGAAATACTACTGAACGTTATACATCATAACGTACTACTATATAACGATATACGTTGTAACGAACTACTACTGAACGTTATACGTTATAACGTACTACCGTATAACGATATACGTTATAACGTACTACCATATAACGATATACGGTATAACGTATTACCATATAACGATATACATTATAACGGAATAATACATAATGTTTTACGTTATAACGTATTACGATATAACGTCATACATCATAACGCAATACTACATAACAGTATT
>NW_025219978.1:732659-734120 GCF_014825855.1 Bombus pyrosoma | reverse complement strand
CTATATAACGTTATACGTTATATCGTAATGCTACATTACATTATACGTTATATCGTATTACCATATAATATTATCCGTTATATCGTAATACAATATAACGTTATACGTTATATCGTAATACTACATATCGTTAGACGTTATAACGTATTACCATATAACGTTATCCGTTATTTCGTAATAATATATAACGTTATACGCTGTATCGTAATGCTACATAACATTATACGTTATACTGTATTACTACATATCGTTATACGTTATATCGCAACAGTACATATCGTTTTCGTCATATCGTAATGTTACATAACGTTATACGTTATAACGTATTATTACATATTGTTATATGCTGTATCGTAAAACTACATAACGTTATACGTTATATCGTAATGCTAGATAACGTTATACGTTATAACATAATACTATATAACGTTATACGTTATATCGTAATGCTACATTACATTATACGTTATATCGTAATGCTACATAACGTTATACGTTATAACGTACTATTATATATCGTTATATGCTATATCGTAAAACTACTTAACGTTATACGTTATATCGTAACACTACGTATCGCTATGCGTAATATCGTAATGCTACATAACATTATACGTTATACCGCAATACTACATATCGTTATACGTTATATCGCAACAGTACATATCGTTTTCGTTATATCGGAATGCTACATAACGTTATACGATATAACGTATTATTATATATCATTATATGCTACATCGTAAAACTACATAACGTTATACGTTATATCGTAATGCTAGATAACGTTATACGTTATATCGTAATACTACATATCGTTATACGTTATAACGTATTACCATATAACGTTATACGTTAAATCGTAATACCACATATTGTTATACGTTATATCGTAATACTACATATCGTTATACGTTATAACGTATTACCATATAACGTTATCCGTTATATCGTAATACTATATAGCGTTACACGATATAATGTAATACCACATAACGTTATACGTTATAACGTATTATTACATATCGTTATATGCTATATCGTAAAACTACATAACGTTATACGTTATAACGTAATACTATATAACGTTATACGTTATATCGTAATGCCACATATCGTTATACGTTATATCGTAATACTACATATCGTTATATGTTTTAACGTATTACCATATAACGTTATCCGTTATATCGTAATACTATATAGCGTTACACGATATAATGTAATACCACATAACGTTATACGTTATATCGTAATACTAAATATCGTTATACGTTATAACGTATTACCATATAACGTTATCCGTTATATCGTAATACTATATAACGTTACACGTTATATCGTAATGCTACATAACGTTATACGTTATAACGTACTATTATATAACGTTATATGCTATATCGTAAAACTACATAACGTTATACGATATATCGTAATGCTAGATAACGTTATATGTTATTT
>NW_025219978.1:730700-732159 GCF_014825855.1 Bombus pyrosoma | reverse complement strand
CCGCTGTTATTGGTGATATCTCGATAATTCGATGCGAGTCATTCACCTCATATGCTGCCAAATACAGAGCACGACGTTCGCATTGCACTGTGTGAAGTCTGATCTAGGTCAAATCCTGTATATTTGCACTGTTGCATATTTAGACTGCAATATTCAATAGGACGTATCTCAGCTGCTATTCGTCATATGTCGGCATTTCGATATGCGTTATAGTTGATATATGCTGCAAAATACTGAGTACGAAATCCAGGATGCGCTGCGTCGTCTGTGGTCTAGGTAAAGGCCAGCGTATTTCCAGTTTTGCATATTCAAGTATGAATACTCATCTGATCGTATCTCCGCTGCTACTGGTAATATATCTATAATTCGATGCGCGTTATTCACCGGATATGCTGCCAAATACAGAGCACGACATCCACTTTGCGCTAAGTCAGCTCTGGTCTAGGTTCAGAGCAGCGTATTTCCAGTATTGCATATTCAAGCTTGTATATTCATCTGAATGTTTCCCCGCTGATATTGGTGATATGCGGATAATTCGAAGCGCTTTATACTCCCCATACTATGCGAAATACGTGGAGCGACATCCGGTTTGCTCTACATCAACTCTGGTCAAGGTCAAGACCAGCGTAGTTACAGTTTTGCATATTCAAACATAAATATTGATCTGAACGTATCTTCGCTGCAATTCGAGACATGTCTACAATTCTGAGCGCGTTATACTCCACATATGCTGCCAATTACGTGGAAAGACATATTGTTTTCGCTACGTCAACTCGATCCTAGGTCAAGACCAGCGTATTTCCAGTTTTGCATATTCAAGTATGAATATTCATCTGATCGTATCTTCGCTGCTACTGGTAATATGTCTACAATTCGATGCGCGTCATACTTCACGTATGCTGCCAAATACTGGGCGCGTCATCCGGTTTGTGATACGTCAACTCTGGTCTAGGTTCAAACCAGCGTGGTTACAGTCTTGCATATTCAAACATGAATATTGATCATCATGTGTTGTATCTTCGCTGCTATTCGAGACATGTCTACAATTCTGACCGCATTATACTCCACATATGCTGGCAAATACAGAGCACAACATCCGGTTTGAGCTATATCAACTCTGGGCAATGCCAAACCCATCGTATTTGCTGCTTTGTATATTCATCTGAACGTATCTCCGCTGCTATTGTCGATATGTTGATAATTCGATGCGTTTTATACCCCCCGTATGCTGCGATATGCGCGGAGCGAAGTCCGAACTGCGCTACATCAACTCTGGGCGCTGCCATATTCAGAGTGTTTGCAATTTTGCATAAGCGTGCTTCAATATTCAATTGAAAATCTCTAAGCTGCTATTGGTCATATGTCGGTATTTCAATGCGCGTTATACTCCACATATGCTACCAAATACATGGTACGACATCCGGTTTGAGCTACTTCAACGCTGCTCTAGGTTAAGTCG
>NW_025219978.1:725840-730200 GCF_014825855.1 Bombus pyrosoma | reverse complement strand
TTATATCGTGATCCTACATAACGTTATACGTTATAACGTAATATTATATAACGTTATACGTTATATCGTAATGCTACATAACGTTATACGTTATAACGTAATGCGATATAACGTTATACGTTATAACGTAATGCGATATAACGTTATACGTTATATCGTGATGCTACATAACGTTACCCGTTATATGGTAATGCTACATAACGTTATTCGTTATATCGTAACCCTACATAACGTTATACGTTATAACGTAATGCTACATAACGTTATTCGTTATATCGTAATGCTATATAAAGTTATACGTTATATGGTACTGCTACATAACGTTATACGTTATATCGTAATGCTACATAACGTTATAAGTTATATCGTAATACTATACAACGTTATACGTTATAACGTAATACTATATAACGTCATACGTTATAACGTAATGCCATATAACGTTATTCGTTATAACGTAACACTATATAACGTTATACGTTATATAGAAATGCTATATAACGTCATACGTTACAACTCAATAATACATAACGTTATACGTTTTAACGTAATACTACATAATGTTATACGTTATAACGTAATCCTACATAACGTTATACGTTATATCGTAATGCTACATAACGTTATACGTTATATCGTAATCCTACATAACGTTATACGTTATAACGTAATACCATATAACGTTATACGTTATAACGTAATGCCATATAACGTTATACGTTATATCCTAATGCTACATAACGTTATACGTTATATCGTAATGCTACATAACGTTATTCGTTATATCGTAGTCCTACATAACGTTATACGTTATAACGTAATACTATATAACGTTATGCGTTACAACATAATGCTAAATAACGTTATACGTTATATGGTAATGCTACATAACGTTATACGTTATATCGTAATCCTACATAACGTTATACGTTATATCGTGATGCTACATAACGTTATACGTTATAACGTAATACTATATAACGTTAAACGTTATATCGTAATCCTACATAACGTAATACGTTATAACGTAATACTATATAACGTTATACAATATAACGTAATACTACATAACGTTATACGTTATAACGTAATACTATATAACGTTTTGCGTTACAACATAATGCTATATAACGTTATACGTTATATCGTAATCCTACATAACGTTATACGTTATAACGTAATACTATATAACGTCATACGTTATAACGTAATGCCATATAACGTTATACGTTATAACGTAACACTATATAACGTTATACGTTATAACGTAATGCTATATAACGTTATATGTTATAACGTAATATTATATAACGTTATACGTTATATCGTAATGCTACATAACGTTATACGTTATAACGTAATGCTATATAGCGTTATACGTTATAACGTAATACTATATAACGTTATACGTTATATCGTAATCCTACATAACGTTATACGTTATAACGTAATGCTATATAACGTTATACGTTATATCGTGATGTTACATAACGTTATACGTTATAACGTAATACTATATAACGTTATACGTTATATCGTAATGCTACGTAACGTTATTCGTTATATCGTAATCCTACATAACGTTACACGTTATAATGCAATGCTATATAACGTTATACGTTATATCGTGATGCTACATAACGTTATTCGTTATATCGTAATCCTACATAACGTTACACGTTATAACGTAATGCTACATAACGTTATTCGTTATATCGTAATGCTATATAAAGTTATACGTTATATGGTACTGCTACATAACGTTATACGTTATATCGTAATGCTACATAACGTTATAAGTTATATCGTAATACTATACAACGTTATACGTTATAACGTAATACTATATAACGTCATACGTTATAACGTAATGCCATATAACGTTATTCGTTATAACGTAATGCCATATAACGTTATACGTTATATCCTAATGCTACATAACGTTATACGTTATATCGTAATGCTACATAACGTTATACGTTATATCGTAATCCTACATAACGTAATACGTTATAACGTAATACTATATAACGTTATACGTTATATCGTAATCCTACATAACGTTATACGTTACAACGTAATGCTATATAACGTTATACGTTATATCGTGATGTTACATAACGTTATACGTTATAACTTAATACTATATAACGTTATACGTTATATCGTAATGCTACGTAACGTTATTCGTTATATCGTAATCCTACATAACGTTATACGTTATAACGCAATGCTATATAACGTTATACGTTATATCGTGATGCTACATAACGTTATTCGTTATATCGTATTCCTACATAACGTAACACGTTATAACGTAATACTACATAACGTTATACGTTATAACGTAGTGCTATATAACGTTATACGTTATATCGTGATGCTTCATAACGTTGTACGTTATATCGTAATACTACAGAATGTTATACGTTATATCGTAATCCTACATAACGTAAAACGTTATAACGTAAGACTATATAACGTTATACGTTAAAACGTTATGCTGCATAACGTCATACGCTATAACGTAATACCTTATAACGAAATACGTTACAACGAAATAATACATAACGTTATACGTTATAACGTAACACTACACAACGATATACGATATAACGTAATCCTACATAATGTTATACGTTATAGCTTAATGCTATATAACGTTATACGTTATAACGTAATGCTATATAACCTTATACGTTATATCGTAATGCTACATAACGTTATTCGTTATATCGTAATCCTACATAACGTTATACGTTATAACGTAATGCTATATAACGTTATACGTTATATCGTAATGCTACATAACGTTATTCGTTTTAAAGTAACACTATACAGCGTTATACGTTATATAGTAATGATATATAAGGTCATACGTTACAACTCAATAATATATAACGTTATACGTTATAACGTAATACTATATAACGTTATACGTTATAACGTAATGCCATATAACGTTATACGTTATATCCTAATGCTACATAACGTTATACGTTATATCGTAATGCTACATAACGTTATTCGTTATATCGTAGTCCTACATAACGTTATACGTTATAACGTAATACCATATAACGTTATGCGTTACAACATAATGCTAAATAACGTTATACGTTATATGGTAATGCTACATAACGTTATACGTTATATCGTAATCCTACATAACGTTATACGTTATATCGTGATGCTATATAACGTTATACGTTATATCGTAATGCTACATAATGTTATACGTTATATCGTAATCCTACATAACGTAATACGTTATAACGTAATACTATATAACGTTATACATTATAACGTAATACTACATAACGTTATACGTTATAAGGCAATACTATATAACGTTATGCGTTACAACATAATGCTACATAACGTTATACGTTATATGGAAATGCTACATAGCGTTATACGTTATATCGTAATGCTACATAATGTTATACGCTATATCGTAATCCTACATAACGTTATACGTTATATCGTAATCCTACATAACGTTATACGTTATAACGTAATACTATATAACATCATACGTTATAACGTAATGCTACATAACGTCATACGTTATATCGTGATGCTACATAACGTTGTACGTTATATCGTAATGCTACATAATGTTATACGGTATATCGTAATACTACATAACGTAATACGTTATAACGTAATACTATATAACGTTATGCGTTACAACATAATGCTATAAAACGTTATACGTTATATGGTAATGCTACATAACGTTATACGTTATATCGTAATCCTACATAACGTTATACGTTATATCGTATTGCTACATAACGTTATTCGTTATATCGTATTTCTACATAACGTTATACGTTATATCGTGAAGCTACATAACGTTATACGTTATAACGTAATACTATATAACGTTATACGTTATATCGTAATGCTACATAACGTTATACGTTATATCGTAATACTACATAACGTTATACGTTATATCGTAATGCTACATAACGTTATTCGTTATATCGTAATCCTACATAACGTTATACGTTATAACGTAATACTATATAACGTTATACGTTATAACGTAATGCCATATAACGTTATACGTTATATCCTAATGCTACATAACGTTATACGTTATATCGTAATGCTACATAACGTTATACGTTATAACGTAATACTATATAACGTCATACGTTATAACGTAATGCCATATAACGTTATTCGTTATAACGTAACACTATATAACGTTATACGTTATATAGAAATGCTATATAACGTCTTACGTTACAACTCAATAATACATAACGTTATACGTTTTAACGTAATACTACATAATGTTATACGTTATAACGTAATCCTACATAACGTTATACGTTATATCGTA
>NW_025219978.1:723170-725340 GCF_014825855.1 Bombus pyrosoma | reverse complement strand
TATAGTATTACGTTATAACGTATAACGTTATATGGTATTAGGATGTAACGTATAACGTTATGTAGCATTACGTTATAACATATAGCGGTATGTAGTATTACGATATAACGTATAACGTTATGTAGCATTACGTTATAACGTATAACGCTATATAGTATTACGTTATAAAGTATAACGTTATGTAGCATTACGTTATAACTTATAACGTTATATCGCGATACCTTATAACGTATAACGTCATATGGTATTAGGATGTAACGTATAACGTTATGTAGCATTACGTTATAACATATAGCGATATGTAGTAATACGATATAACGTATAACGTTATGTAGCATTACGTTATAACGTATAACGCTACGTAGATATATGTTATAACGTATGACGTTATGTAGCATTGCGTTATAACGTATAACGTTACGTAGTATTACGCTATAACGTATAACGTTATGTAGTATTACGTTATAACGTATAACGTTATGTCATATTACGATATAACGTATAACGTCATGTAGTATTACGTTATAGCGTATAACGTTATGTAGCATTACGTTATAACGTATAACGTTATGTACTATTACGTTATAACGTATAAGGTCATGCAGTATTACGTTGTAGCGTATAACGTTATGTAGCATTACGTTATAACGTATAACGTTATGTAGACATATGTTATAACGTATAACGTTATGTACTATTACGTTATAACGTATAAAGGTTTGTCATATTGCGATATAACGTATAAGGTAATGTAGTATTACGTTATAGCGTATGACGTTATGTAGCATTACGTTATAACGTATAACGTTATGTAGACATATGTTATAACGTATAACGTTATATAGTATTACGTTATAACGTATAACGTTATATGCTATTAGGATGTAACGTATAACGTTATGTAGCATTACGTTATAACGTATAACGCTGTGTAGATATATGTTATAACGTATAACGTTATGTAGCATTACGTTATAACGTAACACGTTATGTAGCATTACGTTATAACGTATAACGATATATAGTATTACGTTATAACGTATAACGTTATATGGTATTAGGATGTAACGTATAACGTCATGTAGCATTACGTTATAACATATAGCGGTATGTAGTATTACGATATAACGTATAACGTTATGTAGCATTACGTTATAACGTATAACGCTATATAGTATTACGTTATAAAGTATAACGTTATGTAGCATTACGTTATAACGTATAACGTTATATGGTATTAGGATGTAACGTATAACGTTATGTAGCATTACGTTATAACATATAGCGGTATGTAGTACTACGATATAACGTATAACGTTATGTAGCATTACGTTATAACGTATAACGCTATATAGTATTACGTTATAAAGTGTAACGTTATGTAGCATTACGTTATAACGTATAACGTTATATCGCAATACGTTATAACGTATAACGTTATATGGAATTAGGATGTAACGTATAACGTTATGTAGCATTACGTTATAACATATAGCGATATGTAGTATTACGATATAACGTATAACGTTATGTAGCTTTACGTTATAACGTATAACGCTACGTATATGTATGTTATAACGTATAACGTTATGTAGCATTACGTTATAATGTATAACGTTACGTAGTATTACGTTATAACGTATAACCTTATGTAGTATTATGTTATAACGTATAAGGTTATGTCATATTACGATATAACGTATAACGTCATCTAGTATTACGTTATAGCGTATAACGTTATGTAGCATTACGTTATAACGTATAACGTTTTGTCATATTGCGATATAACGTATAAGGTCATGTAGCATTACGTTATAACGTACAACGTTATGTACTATTACGTTATAACGTATAACGTTTTGTCATATTGCGATATAACGTATAAGGTAATGTAGTATTACGTTATAGCGTATAACGTTAAGTAGACTTACGTTATAACGTATAACGTTATGTAGCCATATGTTATAACGTATAACGTTATGTAGCATTACGTTATAACGTGTAACGTTATATAGTATTACGTTATAACGTATAACGTTATATGGTATTAGGATGTAACGTATAACGTTATGTAGCATTACGTTATAACGTATAACGCTATGTAGATATATGTTATAACGTATAACGTTATGTAGCATTACGTTATAACGTATAACGTTATGTAGCATTA
>NW_025219978.1:721254-722670 GCF_014825855.1 Bombus pyrosoma | reverse complement strand
GTTATACGTTATAACGTAATGCTACATAACGTTATACGTTATATCGTAATACTACATAACGTTATACGTTATAACGTATTACCATATAACGTTATACGATATAATGTAATACTACATAACGTTATACGTTATATCGTAATGCTACATAACGTTATACGTGATAACGTAATGCTACATAACGTTATACGTTATGTCGTAATGCTGCATAACGTTATACGTTATAACGTAATATTACATAACGTTATACGTTATAACGTAATGCTACATAACGTTATACGTTGTAACCCAATGCTACATAACGTTATACGTTATAACGTAATGCTACATAACGTTATACGTTATAACCTAATGCTGCATAGCGTTATACGTTATAGCGTAAAGCTACATAACGTTATACGTTATAACGTAATACTACATAACGTTATACGTTATAACGTAATACTACATAACGTTATACGTTATATCGTAACGCTACATAACGTTATACGTTATAACGTAAAGCTACAAAACGTTATACGTTATGACGTAATGCTACATAACGTTAAACGTTATAAGGTAATGATACATAACGTTATACGTTATATCGTAATGCTACATAACGTTATACGCTCTAACGTAATTCTACATAACGTTATACGTTATAACGTAATGCTACATAACGTTATACGTAATAGCGTAAAGATACAGAATGTTATACGTTATAACGTAATGCTACATAACGTTATGCGATATATCGTAATACTACATAACGCTAAACGATATATCGTAATGCTACATAACGTTATACGCTCTAACGTAATTCTACATAATGTTATACGTCATAACGTAATGCTACATAACGTTATACGTTATAGCGTAAAGATACAGAATGTTATACGTTATAACGTAATGCTACATAACGTTATACATTATATCGTAATGCTACATAACGTCATACGTTATATCGTAATGCTATATAACGTTATACGCTATATCGTAATACTACATAACGTCATACATTATATCGTAAAGCTACATAACGTTATACGCTATATCGTAATACTACATAACGTCATACGTTATATCGTAAAGCTACGTAACGGTATACGTTAGAATGTATTACCATATAACGTTATACGTTATAATGTAATACTACACAACGTTATTCGTCATAACGTAATGCTACATAGGGTTATACGTTATAACGTATTGCCATATAACGTTATACGTTATCACGAAAAACTACACAACGTTATAGGTTACAACGTAATGCTACATAACGTTATACGTTATATCGTAACGCTACAGAACCTTATACGTTATAAGGTAGTGATACATAACGTTATACGTTATAACGTAATACTACATAACGTTATACGTTATATCGCAATACTACATAACGTTATGCCATATATCGTAATACTACATAACGTTATA
>NW_025219978.1:719347-720754 GCF_014825855.1 Bombus pyrosoma | reverse complement strand
GTTAAATCGTGATACTACATAACGTCATACATTATATCGTAATACTACATAACGGAATACGCTATAACGTAATGCTATATAACGTTATACGTTGTAACGTATTACTACAAAACGTTATACGTTATATCGCAATGCTACATGACGTTATACGTTATATCGTAATGCTACATAACGTTATACGTTGTATCGTAATACGGCACAACGTTATACGTTATAACGTCATGCTACATAACATTATACGCTATAACGTAATGCTACATAACGTTTCACGTTATATCGTAATACTACATAACGGAATACGCTATAACGTAATGCTATATAACGTTATACGTTGTAACGTATTACTACAAAACGTTATACGTTATATCGCAATGCTACATGACGTTATACGTTATATCGTAACACTACATAACGTTATACGTTATATCGTAATACTACATATCGTCATACGTTATATCGTAATACTACATATCGTTAAACGTTATATCGTAAAGCCATGTAACGTTATACGTTCTACCGTAATACTACATAACGTTCTACGCTATAACGTAGTGCCTCATAGCGTTATACGCTATAACGTAATGCTGCATAACGTTGTACGTTATATCGTAATACTACATAACGAAATACGCTATAATCTAATGCTACATAACGATATATGCTATATCGTAATGCTACATAACGTTATACGTTATATCGTAATACGACATATCGTTATACTTTATATCGTAATACCATATATCGTTATACGTTATATCGTAATACCATATATCGTTATTCGTTATAACGTAACACTACATAACGTTATACGTTATATCGTAATACTACATATCGTCATACGTTATATCGTCATACTACATACCGTTATACGTTATATCGTAATACCATGTAACTTAATACTTTATAACGTAGTATCACACAACGTTATACACTATAACGTAATGCTACATAACGTTATACGTTATATCGTGATACTACATATCGTCATACATTATATCGTAATACTACATAACGAAATACGCTATAACGTAATGCTACATAACGTTATATCGTAATGCTACATAACGTTATACGTTATATCGTAATGCTACATAACGTCATACGTTATATCGTAATTCAGCATATCGTTATACGTTATATCGTAATACCAAATAACGTTATACTTTATATCGTTATGACATATATCGTTATACGTCATATCGTAATAGCATATATCGTTATACGTCATATCGTAATACCATGTAACGTTATACGTTATAACGTAATACTATATAACGTTATTCGTGATAACAAAACACCACATAACGTTATACGTTATATCGTAATACTACATAACGAAATGCGCTATAACGTAATGCTACATAACGTTATATATTATATCGTAATGCTACATAACGTTATACGTTG
>NW_025219978.1:714627-718847 GCF_014825855.1 Bombus pyrosoma | reverse complement strand
GTATAACGTTATATAGTATTACGTTATAACGTATAACGTTATATAGTATTACGTTATAACGTATAACGTTATGTAGCATTAGGGATATAACGTATAACGATATCTAGTATTACGATATAACGTATAATGTAATGTAGCATTACGATATAACGTATAACGTTATATAGTATTACGTTATAACGTATAACGTTATGTAGTGATACGTTATAACGTATAACGTTATATAGTAATAAGATATAACGGTTAACATTATATGGTAATACGTTATAACGTATAACGATATGTAGTATGACGATATAATTTGTAACGTTATGTACTATTACGACATAACGTATAACGTTTTGCAGTATTGCGATATAACGTATATCGTTATATAATATTACCATATAACGTATAAAGCTATGTACTATTACGTTATAGCGTATAACGTTATGTAGTACTACGATATGCCGTATAACGTCATGTAGCATTACGATATAACGAAAACGATATGTACTGTTACGATATAACGTATAACGTTATGTGGTATTACGATATAACGTATAGCGTTATGTAGTTTTACGATATAGCATATAACGATATGTAATAATACGTTATAACGGATAACGTTATGTAGTACTACGTTCCAACGTATAACGTTATTTAGTATTACGATATAACGTATAACGATATGTAGTATTACGATATAACGTATAACGATATGTAGTATTACGATATAACGTTTAATATTATGTAGCATTACGATATAACGTATAACGATATCTAGTATTACGATATATCGTATAATGTAATGTAGCATTACGATATAACGTATAACGTTATATAGTGTTACGTTATAACGTATAATGTAATATAGTATTACGATATAACGGATAACGTTATATGGTAATACGTTATAACGTATAACGATATGTAGTATTACGATATAACGTATAACGATATGTGTTACTACGATATAACCTATAACGTTACGTAGCATTACGATATAACGTATAAAGCTATGTACTATACTAAGTACTACGTTATAACGTATAACGTTATGTAACATTACGATATAGCGAGAACGATATGTACTGTTACGATATAACGTATAACGATATCTAGTATTACGATATAACGTACAATGTAATGTAGCATTACGATATAACTTATAACGTTATATAGAATTACGTTATAACGTATAACGTTACGTAGTGTTATGTTATAAGGTATAACGTTATATAGTGTTACGATATAACGTATAACGTTATGTGGTATTACGATATATCGTATAACGTTATGTAGTTTTACGATATAGCATATAACGATATGTAATAATACGTTATAACGTTTAACGTTATGTGGTATCACATTATAACGTGTAACGTTATATGGTAATACGTTATAACGTATAACGATATGTAGTATTACGATATGACGTATAACGTTATCTAGCATTACGATATAACGTATAACGTTATGTAGTTTTACGATACAGCATATAACGGTATGTAATAATACGTTATAACGTATAACGTTATGTTGTATTACATTATAACGTGTAACGCTATATAGTATTACGATATAACGTATAACGTTATATGGTATAACGATATAACGTATAACGTTATGTAGTTTTACGATATAGCATATAACGATATGTAGCATTACGGTATGACGTATAACGTTATATGGTATTACGATATTGCGCATAACGATATGTAGTGTTACGACATAACGTATAACGTTATGTAGCATTACGATATAACGTATAACAATATGTAGCATTACGATATGACGTATAACGTTATCTGGTATTACGATATTACGCATAACGATATGTAGTGTTACGATATAACGTACAACGATATGTAGCATTACGATATGATGTATAACGTTATATGGTATTACGATATTACGCATAACGATATGTAGTGTTGCGATATAACGTATAACGTTATTTAATATTACGTTATAACGTATAACGTTATGTAGCATTACGATATAACGAAAACTATATGTACTGTTACGATATAACGTATAGCGATATCTAGTATTACGATATAACGTGTAACGTTATGTAGTATTTGGTTATAACGTGTAACGTTATGGAGCATTACGATATGACGTATAACGTTTTGTAGCATTACGATATAACGTATAACAATATGTAGCATTACGATATGATGTATAACGTCATATGGTGTTACGATATTAGGCATAACGATATGTAGTGTTACGATATAACGTATAACGATATGTAGCATTACGATATGACGTATAATGTTATGTAGCAATACGATATAACGTATAACGTTATATAGTATTACGTTATAATGTATAACGTTATGTAGTACTACGTTATAACGTTTAACGTTATGTAGTTATACGTTATAACGTATAACGTTATGTAGCATTACGATATAACGTATAAAGATATGTAGCATTACGATATAACTTATAACGTTATGTACTATTACGACATAACGTATAACGTTATGTAGTATTACAATATAACGTATAACGATATGTAGTATTACGATATAACTTATAACGTTATGTACTATTACGACATAACGTATAACGTTATGTAGTATTACGATATAACGTATATCGTTATATAATATTACGATATATCCTATAAAGCTATGTATTATTACGTTATAGCGTATAACGTTATGTAGTGTTACGTTATAACGTATAACGATATGTAGCATTACGATATGACGTATAACGATATGTAGCATTACGATACGACGTATAGCGTTATATTGTATTACGATATTACGCATAACGATATGTAGCATTACGATATAACGTATAACGTTATGTAGAACTACGTTCCAACGTATAACGTTATGTAGTGTTACGTTATAGCGTATAACGATATGTAGCATTACGTTATAACGAATAACGATATGTAGCATTACGATATAACGTATAACGTTATGTAGAACTACGTTCCAACGTATAACGTTATGTAGTGTTACGTTATAGCGTATAACGTCATGTAGCATTACGATATAATGTATAACGAAATGTAGCATTACGATATGACGTATAACGATATGTAGCATTACGATACGACGTATAGCGTTATATTGTATTACGATATTACGCATAACGATATGTAGTGTTACGATATAACGTATAACGTTATATAGTATTACGTTATAACGTATAACGTTATGTAGTGTTACGATATAAGGTTTAACGTTATGTAGCATTACGTTATAACGTATAACGTTGTGTAGTGTTACGTTGTATCGTATAACGTTATATAGTATTACGATATAACGTATAACGATATGTAGTATCACGATATAACGTGTAACGATATGTGGTATTACGATATAACGTATAACGTTATATGGTAATACGTTATAACGTATAACGATATGTACTATTACGACATAACGTGTAACGTTATGTAGTATTTGCTTATAACGTGTAACGTTATGGAGCATTGCGATATGACGTATAAAGATATGTAGTATTACGATATAACGTATAATGTTATATGGTATTACTTTATAACGTATAACGATATGTAGTATTACGATATAACTTATAACATTATGTACTATTACGACATAACGTGTAACGTTATGTACTATTTGGTTATAACGTGTAACGTTATGGAGCATTGCGATATGACGTATAACGTTATGTAGTATTACGATATAACGTATATGGTTGTATAATATTACCATATAACGTATAAAGCTATGTACTATTACGTTATAGCGTATAACGTTATGTGGTACTACGTTATAACCTATAACGTTATGTAGCATTACGATATAACGTATAACGTTATATAGTATTACGTTATAACGTATAACGTTATGTAGTGTTACCTTATAACATATAACGTTATGTAGTATTACGATATAACGGATAACGTTATATGGCAATACGTTATAACGTATAACGATATGTAGTATTACGATATAACGTATAACGATATGTGGTATTACGTTATAACGTATAACGTTATGTAGTGTTACGATATAACGTAAAACGATATGTAGTATTACGATATAACGTATAACGTTATGTAGTGTTACGATTTAAGGTTTAACGTTATGTAGCGTTACGTTACAACGTATAACGTTACGTAGTGTTACGATATAACGAATAACGATATGTAGTATTACCATATAATGTGTAACGATATGTGGTATTACGATATAACGTATAACGTTATATGGTAATACGTTATAACGTATAACGATATG
>NW_025219978.1:711318-714127 GCF_014825855.1 Bombus pyrosoma | reverse complement strand
TAACGTTATACGTTATAACATAATAGTACATAACGTTATACGCTATAACACAATAGTACATAACGTCATACGTTATAACCTAATGCTACATAACGTTATACGTTACATCGTTATACTACATAACGTTATACGCTATAACGTAATATTACATAACGTTATACGTTATAACATAATAGTACATAACGTTATACGTTATAACTTAATGCTACATAACGTTAAACGATATATCGTAATACTACATAACGTTATACGTTATATCGTTATACTATATAACGTTATACGTTATAACGTAATACTACATAACATTATACGTTAGAGCGTAATAGTACATAACGTTATACGTTATAACATAATAGTACAAAACGCTATACATTATAACCTAATGCTACATAACGTTATACGTTATATCGTAATGCCACATAACGTCATACGTTATACAGTAATACTACACTATGTCATACGTTATAACGTTATACTACATGACGTTAAACGTTATAAAGTATTACAATATAACGTTATACGTTATAACGTAATACTACATAACATTTAACGTTAGAGCGTTATAGTACATAACGTTATACGTTATAACATAATATTACATAACGTTATACGTACTAACCTAATGCTACATGACGTTATACGTTATATCGTAATACTACACAACGTTATAAGTTATAACACAATAGTACATAACGTTATACGTTATAACCTAATGCTACATAACGTTATACGTTATACCGTAATACTACATAACGTTATACGTTGTATCGTTATACTATATAACGTTATACGTTTTATCGTAATACTACATTACGTTATACGCTATAAAATAATAGTGCATAACGTTATAAGTTGTAACACAATAGTATATAACGTTGTACGTTATTGCCTAATACTACATAACGTTATACGTCATATCGTAATACTACATAACGTTATAAGTTATAACACAATTGTACATAACGTTATACGTTACATCGTTATACTACATAACGTTATACGTTACATCGTAATACTACATAATCTTATACGTTATAACATAATAGTACATAACGTTATACGTAATAACCTAATGCTACCTAACGTTATACGTTATATCGTAATACTACACAACGTTATACGTTATAACACAATAGTACGTAACGTTATACGTTATAAGCTAATGCTACATAACGTTATACGTTATATCGTAATTCTACATAATGTTACACGTTATAACACAATAGTACATAACGTTACGCGTTATAACCTAATGCTAAATAACGTTATACGTTATATCGTAATGCCACATAACGTCATGCGTTATACAGTAATACTACATTATGTAATACGTTATAACGTTATACTACATGACGTTAAACGTTATAAAGTATTACAATATAACGTTATACGTTATAACGAAATACTACATAACATTATACGTTAGAGCGTAATAGTACATAATGTTATACGTCATAACATAATAATACATAACGTTATACGTTATAACCTAATGCTACATAACGTTATACGTTACATCGTAATACTACATAATGTTATACGTTATAACACAATAGCACATAACGTTATGCGTAATAACCTAATGCTACATAACGTTATACGTTATATCGTAATACTACATAATGTTATACGTTATAACACAATAGTACATAACGTTATTCGTTATAACCTAATACTACATAACGTTATACGTTATATCGTAATACTACATAACGTTATACGTTATAACATAATAGTACATAACGTTATACGTTATAACCTAATGCTACATAACGTTATACGATATATCGTAATACTACATAACGTTATACGTTATATCGTTATACTATATAACGTTATACGTTATAACGTAATACTACATAACATTATACGTTAGAGCGTAATAGTACATAACGTTATACGTTATAACATAATAGTACATAACGCTATACATTATAACCTAATGCTACATAACGTTATACGTTATATCGTAATGCCACATAACGTCATACGTTATACAGTAATACTACACTATGTCATACGTTATAACGTTATACTACATGACGTTAAACGTTATAAAGTATTTCAATATAACGTTATACGTTATAACGTAATACTACATAACATTATACGTTACAGCGTAATAGTGCATAACGTTATACGTTATACCATAATAGTACATAACGTTATACGTACTAACCTAATGCTACATAATGTTATACGTTATATCGTAATTCCACACAACGTTATAGGTTATAACACAATAGTACATAACGTTATACGTTATAACCTAGTGCTACATAACGTTATACATTATACCGTAATACTACATAATGTTATACGTTGTATCGTTATATTATATAACGATATACGTTTTATCGTAATACTACATTACGTTATGCGCTATAACATAATAGTGCATAACGTTATAAGTTATAACAAGATAGTATATAACGTTGTACGTTATAGCCTAATACTACATAACGTTATACGTCATATCTAAATACTACATAACGTTATACGTTATTACACAATTGTACATAACGTTATACGTTATAACCTAATGCTACACAACGTTATACGTTATATCGTAATGCCACATAACGTCATATGTTATACAGTAATACTACACTATGTCATACGTTATAACGTTATACTACATGACGTTAAACGTTATAAAGTATTACAATATAACGTTATACGTTATAACGTAATACTACATAACATTATACGTTACAGCGTAATAGTGCATAACGTTATACGTTATAACATAATAGTACATAACGTTATACGTACTAACCTAATGCTACATAACGTTATACGTTATATC
>NW_025219978.1:709443-710818 GCF_014825855.1 Bombus pyrosoma | reverse complement strand
CGATATAACGTATAACGTTAAGTAGTATTACGATATATCGTATAACGTTATGTAGCATTAGGTTATAACGTATAACGTTATGTTCTATTATGTTATAACGTATAACGTTATGAACTATTACGTTATAGCGTATAACGTTATGTACTATTGTGTTATAACTTATAACGTTATGCACTATTATGTTATAACGTATAACGTTATGTAGTATTACGATAAAACGTATAACCTTATATAGTATAACGATATAACGTATAACGTTGTGTAGTATTACGATATAACGTATAACGTTATGTAGCATTAGGTTATTACGTATAACGTTATGTACTATTATGTTATAACGTATAACATTATGTAGTAATACGATATAACGTATAACGTTACGTACTATTGTGTTATAACGTATAACGTTGTGTAGTATTACGATATAACGTATAACGTTATGTAGCATTAAGTTATTACGTATAACGTTATGGACTATTATGTTATAACGTATAACGTTATGTAGTATTACGATATAACGTATAACGTTATGTAGCATTAGGTTATAACGTATAACGTTATGTACTATTATGTTATTACGTATAACGTTATGTGCTATTGCATTATAACATATAACGTTAGGTAGTATAACGATAAAACGTATAACGTTATATAGTATAACGATGTAACGTATAACGTTATGTAGAATAACGATATAACGTATAACGTTATGTAGCATTAGGTTATTACGTATAACGTTATGTACTATTATGTTATAACGTATAACATTATGTAGTAATACGATATAACGTATAACGTTATGTACTATTGTGTTATAACGTATAACGTTGTGTAGTATTACGATATAACGTATAACGTTATGTAGCATTAGATTATTACGTATAACGTTATGTACTATTGTGTTATAACGTGTAACGTTGTGTAGTATTACGATATAACGTATAACGTTATGTAGCATTAGGTTATTACGTATAACGTTTTGTACTTTTATGTTATAACGTATAACGTTATGGACTATTATGTTATAACGTATAACGTTATGTAGCATTAGGTTATAACGTATAACGTTATGTACTATTACGTTAAAACGTATAACGTTATATAGTATAACGATATAACGTATAACGTTATGTAGTATTACGATATAACGCATAACATTTTGTAGCATTAGGTTAATATGTATAATGTTATGTACTATTTTGTTATAACGTATAACGTTATGTAGTATTACGATATAACGTATAACGTTATGTAGTAACACGATATAACGTATAACGTTATATAGTATAACGATATAACGTATAAAGTTATGTAGTATTACGATATAACGTATAACGTTTTGTAGCATTAGGTTATAATGTATAATGTTATGTAC
>NW_025219978.1:707571-708943 GCF_014825855.1 Bombus pyrosoma | reverse complement strand
ATAACGTATAACGTTATATAGCATTACGTTATAACGTATAACGTTATATACTATTACGTTATAATGTATAACGTTATGTAGCATTACGATATAACGTATAACGTTATGTAGCATTACGTTATAACGTTTAACGTTATATGGAATTACGTTATAACCTATAACGTTATATAGCATTACGTTATAACGTATAACGTGATGTAGTATTACGTTGTAACGTATAACGTTATGTAGCATTACGTTATAACGTATAACGTTATATACTGTTACGATATAACGTATAACGTTATATAGTACTACGTTATAACGTATAACGTTATGTAGTATTACGATATATCACATAAGGTTATGTAACATTACGTTATAACGCATAACGTTATATGGTAATACGTTATAACGTATAACGTTATGTAGTATTACGTTATAACGTATAACGTTATGTAGTGTTGCAATAGAACATATAACGTAATGTAGCATTACGTTATAACGTATAACGTTATATACTATTACGTTATAACGTATAACGTTATGTAGTATTACGATATAACTTATAACGTAATGTAGCATTACGTTGTAATGTATAACGTTATATATTATTACGTTATAAAGTATAACGTTATATACTGTTACGATATAACGTATAACGTTATGTAGCATTACGTTATAACGTATAACGTTATATGGTAATACGTTATAACGTATAACGTTATGTAGTATTACGATACAACGTTTAACGTTATATAGTATTACGTTATAAGGTATAACGTTATAGGTAATTACGTTATAACGTTTTACGTTATATGGAATTACGTTATAACGAATAACGTTATATAGTATTAGGTTATAACGTATAACGTGATGTAGTATTGCGTTATAACGTATAATGTTATGTAGTATTACGATATATCATATAAAGTTATGTAACCTTACGTTATAACGTATAACGTTGTATAGTATTACGTTGTAAGGTATTACGTTATGTAGCGTTACGTTATTACGTATAACGTTATATACTATTACGTTATAACGTATAATGATATATACTATTACGTTATAACGTATAACGTTATATACTGTTACGATATAACGTATAACGTTATGTAGTATTACGATGTAACATATAACGTAATGTAGCATTACGTTATAACGTATAACGTTATGTAGTATTACGATATGACATATAACGTTACGTAGCGTTACGTTGTAACATATAACGTTATATGGTAATACGTTATAACGTATAACGTGATGTACTATTACGTTGTAACGTATAACGTTATGTAGCATTACGATATAACGTGTAACGTTATATACTGTTACGATATAACGTATAACGTTATGTAGTATTACGATATAAGATATAACGTTAAGTAGT
>NW_025219978.1:704329-707071 GCF_014825855.1 Bombus pyrosoma | reverse complement strand
CGCTCTACCGAATTGCTACATAGCATTATACGTTATAACGTAATGCTATATAACGTCATACGTTATATCGTAATGCTACATAACGTTATACGTTATAACGTAATACTATATATCGTTATACGTTATAACGTAATGCTGTATAACGTTATACGTCATATGGTAATGCTACATAACGTTATACGTTATAACGTAATACTACTTAACGTTATACGTTATAACGTAATACTATATAACGTTATACGTTATATCGTAATGCTACAAAACGTTATACGTTATAACGTAATACTATATAACGTTATACGTTATAACGTAACGCAATATAACGTTATACGTTATATCATAATGTTACATAACGTTATACGCTCTACCGTATTGCTACATAACATTATACGTTATAACGTAATACTATATAACGTTATACGTTATAACGTAATGCTATATAACGTTATACGCTATAACGTAATGCTACATAACGTTATACGATCTACCGTATTGCTACATAGCATTATACGTTATAACGTAATGCTATATAACGTTATACGTTATAACGTGATACTACATAACGTTATACGTTATAACGTGATACTACATAACGTTATTCGTTATATTGTAATGCTACATAACCTTATACGTTATAACGTAATACTACATAACGTTATACGATATATCATAGTGCTACATAACGATATACGTTATACCGTAATGCTACATAACGTTATACGTTATAACGTAATGCTACATAACGTTATACGTGATAACGTAATACTATATAACGTTATACGTTATAACGTAATGCTATATAACGTTATACGTTATAACGTATTGCTACATAACGTTATACGCTCTACCGTATTGCTACATAGCATTATACGTTATAACGTATGCTATATAACGTTATACGTTATATCGTAATGCTACATAACGTTATACGTTATAACGTAATACTATATATCGTAATACGTTATAGCGTAATGCTGTATAACGTTATACGTCATATGGTAATGCTACATAACGTTATACGATATATTGTATTGCTACATAACGTTATACGCTCTACCGTATTGCTACATAGCATTATACGTTATAACGTATGCTATATAACGTTATACGTTATACCGTATTGCTACATAACATTATACGTTATAATGTAGTGCTATATAACGTTATACGTCATATGGTAATGCTACATAACGTTATACGTTATAACGTAATACTACATAACGTTATACGCTATAGCGTGACACTATATAACGTTATACGTCATAACGCTATGCTATATAACGTTATACGATACAACGCAATAATACATAACGTTATACGTTATACCGTAATGCTACATAACGTTATACGTTATACCGTAATGCTACGTAACGTTATACGTTATAACGTAATGCTATATAACGTTAAACGTTATAACGTAATGCTATATAACGTTATACGTTATATCATAGTGCTACATAACGTTATAAGTTATACCGTAATGCTACATAACGTTATATGTTATAACGTAATACTATATAACGTTATACGTTATATCGTAATGCTACAAAACGTTATACGTTATAACGTAATACTATATAACGTTATACGTTATAACGTAACGCAATATAACGTTATACGTTATATCATAATGCTACATAACGTTATACGCTCTACCGTATTGCTATATAACATTATACGTTATAACGTAATGCTATATAACGTTATACGTCATAACGCAATGCTATATAACGTTATACGTTATAGCGTGATACTACATAACGTTATTCGTTATATTGTAATGCTACATAACCCTATACGTTATAACGTAATACTACATAACGTTATACGATATATCATAGTGCTACATAACGTTATACGTTATACCGTAATGCTACATAACGTTATACGCTATACCGTAATGCTACGTAACGTTATACGTTATAGCGTAATGCTATATAACGTTAAACGTTATAACGTAATGCTATATAACGTTATACGTTATATCATAGTGCTACATAACGTTATAAGTTATACCGTAATGCTACATAACACTATACGTTATAACGTAATGCTATATAACGTTATACGTTACATCATAGTGCTACATAACGTTATAAGTTATACCGTAATGCTACATAACGTTATATGTTATAACGTAATACTATATAACGTTATACGTTATATCGTAATGCTACAAAACGTTATACGTTATAACGTAATACTATATAACGTTATACGTTATAACGTAACGCAATATAACGTTATACGTTATATCATAATGCTACTTAACGTTATACGCTCTACCGTATTGCTATATAACATTATACGTTATAACGTAATGCTATATAACGTTATACGTCATAACACAATGCTATATAACGTTATACGTTATAGCGTGATACTACATAACGTTATTCGTTATATTGTAATGCTACATAACCTTATACGTTATAACGTAATACTACATAACGTTATACGATATATCATAGTGCTACATAACGTTATACGTTATACCGTAATGCTACATAACGTTATACGTTATAACGTAATGCTACATAACGTTATACGTTATAACGTAATGCTATATAACGTCATACGTTATATCGTAATGCTACATAACGTTATAAGTTATAACGTAATACTATATATCGTTATACGTTATAACGTAATGCTGTATAACGTTATACGTCATATGGTAATGCTACATAACGTTATACCTTATAACGTAATACTACATAACGTTATACGTTATACCGTATT
>NW_025219978.1:701089-703829 GCF_014825855.1 Bombus pyrosoma | reverse complement strand
TAACGTTGTGCGTTACAAGGTAATACTACAAAGCGTTATACGTTATAATGTAATCGTACATAACGTTATACGTAATATCGTAATACTACATAAAGTTATACGCTATATCGTAATACTATATAACGTTATACGTTATAAGGTAATACTATATAGCGTTATACGTTATAGCGTAATAGTACATAACGTTATACGTTATATCGTAATACTATATAACGTTATACGTTATAAGATAATACTACATAGCGTTATACGTTATATCGTAATAGTACACAACGTTATACGTTATAACGTAATAGTACATAACGTTATGCGTTATGTCGTAATGCTACATATCGTTATACGTTATATCGTAATACTATATAACGTTATACGTTATAAGGTAATACTACAAAAAGTTATACGTTATAATGTAATCGTACATAACGTTATACGTTATATCGTAATACTACATAACGTTACACGCTATATCGTAATACTATATAACGTTATACGTTATAAGGTAATCCTTCAAAGCTTTATACGTTATAACGAAATAGTACAAATCGTTATACGTTATATCGTAATACTACATATCGTTATACGTTATATTGTATTACCATATAACGTTATACGTTATATCGTAATACTACATAAGATTTTACGTTATAGTATAGTGCTATATATTGTTATACGTTATAACGTAGTAGTACATAACGGTATTCGTTATATCGTTATGCTACATATCGTTATACGTTATATCGTAATACTATATAACGTTATACGCTATATCGTAATACCATATAACCTTATACGTTATAAGGTAATACTACATAGCGTTATACGTTATATCGTAATACTTCATAACGTTATACGTTATATCGTAATACTATATAACGTTATACGTTATAAGGTAATCCTTCAAAGCTTTATACGTTATAACGTAATGGTACATATCGTTATACGTTATATCGTAATACTACATATCGTTATACGTTATATCATATTACCATATAACGTTATACGTTATATCGTAATACTACATAACATTTTACGTTATAATATAATGCTATATATTGTTATACGTTATAACGTAGTAGCACCTAACGGTATACGTTATATCGTAATGCTACATAACGTTATACGTTATATCGTAATACTACATAACGTTATACGTTATAAGATAATACTACATAGCGTTATACGTTATATCGCAATAGTACATAACGTTATACGTTATAACGTAATAGTTCATAACGTTATACGTTATATCGTAATGCTACATAACGTTATACGTTATATCGTCTTACTATATAACGTTATGCGTTATAAGATAATAGTACAAAGCGTTATACGTTATAATGTAATCGTACATAACGTTATACGTTATATCGTAATGCTATATAACGTTATCCTTTTTATCGTAATACTATGTAACGTTATACGATATAAGGTAATCCTTCAAAGCTTCATACGTTATAACGTAATAGTACATATCGTTATACGTTATATCGTAATACTACATATCGTTATACGTTATATCATATTACCATATAACGTTATACGTTATATCGTAATACTACATAACATTTTACGTTATAATATAATGCTATATATTGTTATACGTTATAACGTAGTAGTACATAACGGTATACGTTATATCGTAATGCTACATAACGTTATACGTTATATCGTAATACTATATAACGTTATACGTTATAAGATGATACTACACAGCGTTATACGTTATATCGTAATAGTACATAACGTTATACGTTATAACGTAATACTTCATTAACGTTATACGTTATATCGTAATGCTACATAACGTTATACGTTATATCGTAATACTATATAACGTTATACGTGATAAGGTAATACTACATAACATTTTACGTTATAATATAATGCTATATATTGTTATACGTTATAACGTAGTAGTACATAACGGTATACGTTATATCGTAATGCTACATAACGTTATACGTTATATCGTATTACTATATAACGTTATACGTTATAAGATAATACTACATAGCGTTATACGTTATATCGTAATAGTACATAACGTTATACGTTATAACGTAATACTTCATAACGTTATACGTTATATCGTAATGCTGCATAACGTTATACGTTATATCGTAATACTATATAACGTTATACGTGATAAGGTAATACTACATAACATTTTACGTTATAATATAATGCTTTATATTGTTATACGTTATAACGTAGTAGTACATAACGGTATACGTTATATCGGAATGCTACATAACGTTATACGTTATATCGTATTACTATATAACGTTATACGTTATAAGATAATACTACATAGCGTTATACGTTATAGCGTAATACTATATAACGTTATACGTTATATCGTAATGCTACATAACGTTATACGTTATATCGTAATACTATATAACGTTATGCGTTATAAGATAATAGTACAAAGCGTTATACGTTATAATGTAATCGTACATAACGTTATACGTTATATCGTAATGCTACATAACGTTATCCTTTATATCGTAATACTATGTAACGTTATACGTTATAAGGCAATACTACATAGAGTTATACGTTATCGCGTAATAGTACATAACGTTATACGTTATATCGTAATGCTACATAACGTTATCCGCTGTATCGCAATACCCTAATAACATTTTACGTTATAATATAATGCTACATATTGTTATACGTTATAAGGTAGTAGTACATAACGTTATACGTTATATCGTAATGCTACATATCGTTA
>NW_025219978.1:696489-700589 GCF_014825855.1 Bombus pyrosoma | reverse complement strand
TGGTACGACATCTGGTTTGCGGTATGTCAACTCTGGTCTTGGTCAAGACCAGCGTAGTTTCAGTTTTGCACATTCAAGCATGAATATTCATCTGAACATATCTACGCTGCTATTGCTGATATGTCTACAATTCTGAGCGCGTTATACTTCACATATGCTGCCAAATACGTGATACGATATCCGCTTTGCGCTATGTCAACTCTGATCTAGCTTCAGAGCAGCGTATTTCCAGTATTGCATATTCAAGCTTGAATATTCATTTGAACGTATCTCCGCTGCTATCCGAGACATGTCTTCAAACCTGTGCGCGTTATATTCCATATATGCTGCGAAATACGTGGAACGATATCCGGTTTGCGCTATGTCAACTCTGGTCTAGGTCAAGACCAGCGTAGTTTCAGTTTTGCATATTCAAGCATGAATATTCATCTGAACGTATCTCCGCTGCTACTCGAGATATAGCTACAATTCTGTGCGCGTTATACTCCACATATACTGCCAAATACAGATCACGACATCTGGTTTGCGCTACGTCAATTCTGGGCTCTGCAAAATTCTGCGTAGTTACATTTTTGCATATTCATGCTTCAATGTACAATTGATTGTGTATTTGTTGCGATTCGAGTTATGTCTAAAATTCGATGCGCGTTATACACCTCATATGCTGCCAAATACAGAGCACGACATTCGGCTTGCGCTACGGCAAATCTGGGCAGTGCGAAATCCAGCGCAGTTGCAGCTTTGCATATTCAGGCTTGCATAATCCATTCAACGTATCTGCCCTGCTACTGGTGATATGTTGACTATTCCATGCGATTTATACTCCCCAGATGGTGCGAAATACGTGGAACGACATCCGGTTTGCGCTATGGCAACTCTGGCCTAGGTCGAGACCAGCGTATTTCCAGTATTGCATATTCAAGCATGAATATTCATCTGGACGTACCTCCGCTACTATTGGTGATATGTCGACAATTCAATGAGCATTATAGGCCACATTTGGCGGCAAATACAGAGCACGACATTCGGTTTGCGCTATGTAAAATCTGATCTAGGTCAAATCCTTTGTATTTGCACTTTTGCATATTCAGGCTGCAACATTCAATAGGACATATCTCAGCTGCTATTCGTCATATGTCGGCATTTCAATGCGCGTTATACTTCACATATGCTGCCAAATACAGAGCACGACATCCGGTCTGCGGCATGACAACTTTGGTCTAAGTCAAATCCTGTGTATTTGCAGTTTTGCATAATCATGCTACAATATTCAATTGATCATGTATCCCCTGCTATTGGCCATCTGTCGGCATTAGAACGCGCGTTATACTCCACATATGCTGCCAAACACGTGGAGCAACATCTTGTTTGGGCGATGTCAACTCTGGTCTAGGTTAAGGCCAGCCTATTTCCAGTTTTTCATATTCAAGCATGAATATTCATCTGAACGTATCTCCCCTGCTATCCGAGATATGTCTTCAACCCTGTGCGCGTTATATTCCATATATGCTGCCCATAAAGAGCACGACATTCGGTTTGCGCTACGTCAACCCTGGTATGGTTTAAGACCAGCGTATTACCAGTTTTGCACATTCAGGCTAGAATATTCATCTGGCCGTACCTCCGCTACTATTGGTGATATGTCGACAATACAATGCGCATTATAGGCCACATTTGCCGCCAAATACAGAGCACGACAACCGGTCTGCGTCATGACAACTTTGGTCCAGGTTAAGTCCTGTGCATTTGCAATTTTGCATATTCTTGCTACAACATTCAATTGATCATGTATCCCCTGCTATTGGTGATATGTTGGCATTTCAATGCGCGCGACACTTCACAAATGCTGCCAATACGGAGCACGGTATCCGGTTTGCGCTGGTTTAGGCCTTGTCTAGGTCAAATCCCGCGTATTTGTGCTTTTGCATATTCAGACTTCAATATTCATATGAATGTTCATGAGCTGCTATTGGTCATCTGACGGCGTCAGAATGCGCCTTGTTCTAGACATATGCTGCAAATACCGAGCATCACATCCGGTTTGAGCTATTTCAACTCTGGGCAATGCCAAACAAATCGTATTTGCACTTATGTATATTCAATCTTGTATATTCATCTGAACGTATCCCCGCTGCTATTGGTGTTATGCCGATAACTCGATGCGCGTTGAACACCACATACGTTGCCAAATAGAGGGCATGACATCCTGTCTGAACTACCTTAACCTTCGGCGCTATCAAATCCAGCGTATTTGCAGTTTTGAAAATTTGTGATTCAATATTCAATTCAACGTATCTCCGCTGCTATTGGTGATATCTAGATAATTCGATGCGCTTTACACTACACATTTGATGTCAAATACAGAGCACGACATCCGGTTTGCACTATGTCAGCTCTGTGCACTGCGAAATCCAGCGTATTTGCACTTTTGCATATTCATGCTTCAATATTCAATTGATCGTGTATTTGCTGCGATACAAGATATGTCTATAATTCGATGTGCGTTATACACCTCATATGCTGCCAAATACAGAGCACTACATTCGGTTTGCACTCTGTCAAATCTGAGCACTGAAAAGTCCTGCGTATTTGCAGTTTTGCAAATTCGGAATTGAATATTCATCCGAACGTATCTCCGCTGCTATTGGTGATATGTCGATAATTTGATGAGCGTTATACACCTCAAATGCTGCAAATACAGAGCGCGACATCCGGCTTGAGCTATATCAACTCCGGGCAATGCCAAACCCAGCGCATTTCCAATTTTGTATATACAAGCTTTATATTCATCCCAACATATCTCCGCTGCTATTAGTGATATGTCGTCAATTCTATGCGCGTTATACACCACATACGCTGCCTAACAATGGGCATGACATCCTGTTTGTCCTTCCTGATCCTTCGGCGCTATCAAATCCAGCGTATTTGCAGCTTTGCATATTAGGGTTTCAATATTCAACTCAACGTATCTCCGCTGCTAAAGTTGATATGTTGATAACTCGATGCGAGTTATCCCCCATTATGCTGCGAAATGCAGGGAGCGAAATCCGAACTGCGCTACACCAACTCTGGGTATTGCCTTATCCAGCTTGATTGCAATTTTGCATAAGCGCGCTTCAATATTCAGTAGAAAGTTTCTAAGCTGCTATTGGTCATATGTCGGCATTTCAATGCGCGTTATACTTCACATATGCTGCCAAATACAGAGCACGACATCCCGTCTGCGCCATGACAACTTTGGTCTAGGTCCAATCCTGTGTATTCGCAGTTTTGCATATTCATGCTACAATATTCAATTGATCATGTACCTGCTGCTATTGGTAATATGTTGGCATTTCGATGCGCGTGACACTTCACAAATGCTGCCAAATACAGAGCGCGACTTCCGGTTTGCGCTACGTCAACTCTGGTCTAGGTTAAGACCAGCGCATTTCTAGTTTTTCATATTCATGCTTGAATATTCATTTGGACGTATCTCCACTGCATTTGGTGATATGTCGATAACTCGACGCGCGTTATACTTCACATGTGCTGCCAAATACTGCGCGCGACATCCGGTTTGCGCTATTTCAACTCTGGTCAAGGTTCAGAGCAGCGTATTTCCAGTTTTGCATATTGAAGCTTGAATATTCATCTGAAAGTATCTCCGCTGATATTGGTGACATGAGGATAATTCCATGCGCTTTATACTCCCAATATGATGCCAAATACGTGGTACGATATCCTGTTTCCGCTATGTGAACTCTGGCCTAGGTTCAAAGCAGCGTATTTCCTGTTTTGCATATTCAAGCTTGAATATTCATCTGAACGTATCCCCGCTGATATTGGTGATATGCGGATAATTCGATGCGCTTTATACTCCCCATATGATGCGAAATACGTGGAACGACATCCGTTATGAACTCTGTCAAATCTGACCACTGCCAAATTCTGCGTATTTGAAGTACTGCTCATTCGGGCATCAATATTCACCTGAACGTATCTCCGCTGCTATTGGCGATATGTTGATAATTTGCCACGATTTACACTCCCGACTTGCTGCCAAATACGTGGAGCGACATCCGGTTTGCGCTACGTCAACTCTGCTCTAGGTTAAGACC
>NW_025219978.1:694624-695989 GCF_014825855.1 Bombus pyrosoma | reverse complement strand
TATATCGTAATACTGCATATCGCTATATGTTATAACGTAATGCTACATAACGTTATACGTTACATCCTAATACCATATAACGTTATACGTTACAACGTATTGCTATATAACGTTATACGTTATAACGTAATGCTACATAACGTTATACGTTATATCGTAATACTACATATCGCTATATGTTATAACGTAATGCTTCATATCGTTATACGTTACATCCTAATACCATATAACGTTATACGTTACAACGTATTGCTATATAACGTTATACGTTATAACGTAATGCTACATAACGTTATACGGTACATCCTTATGCCATATAACGTTATACGTTATAACGTAATACTATATTACGTTATACGTTATAACGTAATGCTACATAACGTTATACGTTATATCGTAATATCACATATCGCTATATGTTATGACGTAATGCTACATAACGTTATACGTTACATCCTAATACCATATAACGTTATACGTTATAACGTATTGCTATATAACGTTGTACGTTATAACGTAATGCTACATAGCGTTATACGTTATAACATATATCTACATAACGTTATACGTTACATCCTTATTCCATATAACGTTAAACGTTGTAACATATGTCTACATAACGTTATACGTTACATCCTAATACCATATAACGTTATACGTTATAACGTATTGCTATATAACGTTATACGTTATAACGTAATGCTACATAGCGTTATACGTTATAACATATATCTACATAACGTTATACGTTACATCCTTATTCCATATAACGTTAAACGTTGTAACATATGTCTACATAACGTTATACGTTACATCCTAATACCATATAACGTTATACGTTATAGCGTAATACTATATAACGTTATACGTTATAACGTAATGCTACATAACGTTATACGTTATATCGTAATACTACATATCGTTATATCTTATAACGTAATACTACATAACGTTATACGTTGTATCGTAATACTATATAACGTTATACGTTATAACATATATCTACATAACGTTATACTGTATAACGTAATGTTAAATAACGTTATATGTTATATCGTAATACTACATAACGCCATACGTTATAACATATATCTACATAACGTTATACGTTATAGCGTAATGATGCATAGCGTTATACGTTATATCATATATCTACATAACGTTACACGTTATAACGTAATGCTACATAACGTTATACGTTATGAAGTAATGCTACATATCGTTATAAGTTATAACGTAATACTATATAACGTTATACGTTATAGCGTAATGCTACATAACGTTATACATTATAACATATGTCTACATAATGTTATACGTTACAACGTAATGTTGAGTAACGTTATATGTTATATCGTTATACTA
>NW_025219978.1:692786-694124 GCF_014825855.1 Bombus pyrosoma | reverse complement strand
TCGTACAAGCATTCACTATTGTATCACCGAAGTTGTTGGATCGATTAAATATATAGTAACCTGTCAACCGCAGCGTTATTTCCATAAATCACCCTTATTATCCCACAAGAAATAAGGGATCGTACGATTCATGGCGTCGATTAGCCAATCGTAACGGGAATTTACGACTCCCGTTGGCGCTCTTCTTCGAGATCGCGTCTCCCCGCGAACGTGCGAAAGTTCACAATGTATAGACTAGCTCCAAAATTATAGGTAAAACCGACAAGCACAAGGCAACGACAACTTCATAAAAAAGAAACAGAAATAGGCCAATAGAGTAGAGATAGGTTACAACAACCGCCAGCATCGGAGATTTGCACCGCCGTCGCGGAATAGTCTATGCGACCCGAATATGTCGAAAAAGGGCAAGAGCAATAACCTGTGAAGAAAAATGTGTAAGTAAATACCCTGATAGAAATCTAAGTCAAAACAGGGATGCTGATTATTTGAAATAATCAACTTTTCAATACAAACACTATTTCGTTACTGTGATAAAGGATAATATTACTTTAAATAATAAGAGGACGCACGGCACCACAGACAGGGTCACGACTGAGAAATCTTCCGAGTTCCCAATCAGGATAAACAATACTAATACCAAAGAACTTTCACAGGAGGCAGAAACTGGGAAATTGATCAGCGAGACGATAGGCAACGCTTATGCACCGCCTAATATCACGGATATAATGGACCAGCTGGGAAGTGCGAAGTGCCTCTCCACGTTCGACTTGGCAGAGATACAAAAGCAAGGTTCCACGAATCTCGCGAATACTTCAAATATAATAGGAAAGGAGATAGCAAGTGTATCTCGCTCAATACCCTTTGTAAAACCATCAGAAGGTAATTCTATCGAACTCGGAGCCAAGTCATTAAATTGTAAGAAAGATCAGACTACAGAGAATAAAAGTATAGCTATTCCTACACCCAAAACAGAATCTGTAAGCAGGGAATGTTGTAATAAAAATTCAAAGAATAATTCTAAATCTACTGAAAATATTCCTATACGTTCCATACAAATAAATAATAATTTAAATATAATAAGCACTTCCAGTGAAATTATTCATTCTGAAAAGGTAGCAGAAAATCAACGGGTTGTGAAGAAAGTAAATAAAGAAGGAAAAATGGTACCCAAGGAAAAGAATTCTAAACATTTTCAAGCTGAAAAAACACAAGTTGAACGGGCTCAAAGAAATCGAGAAGGAGAAAATAGGGAATCACCAGTCGAAGGTTTATATAAAAACTTGAATAAATACGCTAGCCCCATTGGATTACAATTGGATTAAAAATACTCTATTGGCT
>NW_025219978.1:690968-692286 GCF_014825855.1 Bombus pyrosoma | reverse complement strand
AACGTTTAGCGTTATATTGTATTACGTTATAACGTATAACGCTATATATTATTGCGATATCACGTATAGCGTTATATGGTATTACGTTATATCGTATAACGTTATATGGTATTACGGTATAACATATAACGTTATATAGTACTACGTTATGGCGTAAAATGTTGTGTGGTATTTTGATATAACGTATAACGTTATATGGAATTACGTTATAGCGTATAACGTTATATGGCATTACGATATAACATTTAACGTTATATAGTAATACGTTATGACGTATAACGTTGTGTAGGATTATGATACAACGTATAACGTTATATGGTATTACGTTATAGCGTATAACGTTATATGGTATTACGGTGTAACATATAACGTTATATAGTACTACGTTGTAACGTATAACGTTATATAGTAATACGTATAACGTTCCGCAGCATTATGATATTACGTATAACGTTACATGGCATTACGTTATAACGTATAACCTTATGCAGTAGTACGATATAAGGTATAACGTTGTATTGTACTATGTTATGACCTATAACGTTGAATAGTATTACGTTATGACGTATAACGATCTGTAGTATTATGATATAAGGTATAACGTTACATGGTATGACGTTGTAACGTATAACCTTATAGAGTATTACAATATAACATATAACGTTATATAGTAATGCGTTATGACTTATAATGTTATATATACTACGTTATGACGTATAACGTTCTGTAGCATGATGATATAACGTATAACGTTATATGCTATTACGATATAGCGTATAACTTTATATGGTATTACGATATAACATATAACGTTATATAGTATTACGTTGTAACGAATAACGATATATAGTATTACGTTGTAACGTATAACGTTATATGGTATTACGTTGTAACGTATAGCGATATATAGTACTACGTTAAGACGTATAACGTTATATAGCATTACGTTGTAACGTATAGCGATATATAGTACTACGTTGTAACGTATAACGTTATATAGTAATACGTATAACGTTCCATAGCATTATGATATTACGTATAACGTTACATGGCATTACGTTATAACGTATGACCTTATGAGGTAGTACGATATAACGTATAACGTTGTATTGTACTATGTTATGACCTATAACGTTGAATAGTATTACGTTGTGACGTATAACGATGTGTAGTATTATGATATAACGTATAACGTTACATGGTATGACGTTATAACGTATAACCTTATAGAGTATTACAATATAACGTATAACGTTATATAGTAATGCGTTATGACTTATAATGTTATATATACTACGTTATGACGTATAACGTTCTG
>NW_025219978.1:689152-690468 GCF_014825855.1 Bombus pyrosoma | reverse complement strand
TTACGATATAACGTATAACGATATGTGGTATTACGATATAACGTATAACGATATGTGGTATTACGTTTTAACGTATAGCGATATATAGTATTACGATATAACGTATAACGTTATATAGTATTATGATATAACGTATAACGTTATAGGGTATTACGATATAACGTATAACATTATATGGTATTACGATATAACGTAGAACGATATGTTGTATTACGTTATAACGTATAACGTTATATGATACTACGATATGACGTATAACGTTATATAGCTTTACGGTATAACGTATAACGTTTTATGGTATTACGTTTTAACGTATAGCGATATATAGTATTACGATATAACATATAACGTTATATGGTACTACGATATAACGTATAACGTTATATGGTATTACGATATAACGTATAACGATATGTGGTATTACGATATAACGTATAACGATATGTGGTATTACGTTTTAACGTATAACGTTATATAGTATTACAATATAACATATAAAGTTATATAGTATTATGATATAACGTATAACGTTATATAGTATTATGATATAACGTATAACGTTTTATAGTATTACAATAAAACGTATAACGTTATATAATATTACGATATAGCGTATAACGATATATGGTATTACGATATAACGTATTACGTTATATAGTATTGTCATGTAACGTATAACGTTATATAGTATTACGATATAACATATAACGTTATATGGTACTACGATATAACGTATAACGTTATATGGTATTACGATATAACGCATAACGATATGTGGTATTACGATATAACGTATAACGATATGTGGTATTACGTTTTAACGTATAACGTTATATAGTATTTAAATATAACGTATAACGTCATATAGTATTACAATATAACGTATAAAGTTATCTAGTATTATGATATAACGTATAACGTTATATAGTATTATGATATAACATATAACGTTTTATAGAATTACAATAAAACGTATAACGTTATATAATATTACGTTATAACGTATAACGATATATGGTATTACGATATAACGTATAACGTTATATAGTATTATCATGTAACGTATAACGTCATATAGTATTACAATATAACGTATAACGTCATATAGTATTACAACGTAGCGTATAAAGTTATATAGTATTACGATATAACATATAACATTATATGGTATTACGATATAACGCAGAACGTTATATGGTATTACGATATAACGTATAACGATATGTGGTATTACATTATAACGTATAACGTTAAGTAGTATTATGATATAACGTATAACGTTATATGGTATTACGATATAACGTATAACAATATGT
>NW_025219978.1:686688-688652 GCF_014825855.1 Bombus pyrosoma | reverse complement strand
AACACTACATATCGTTATACGTTATGTCGTAGTAAAATATAACGTTATACGTTATATCGTAATGCTACATAATGTTATACGTTATATCGTAATACTACGTATGGTTATACGTTATATCGTAATTCCATATAACGTTATACGTTATATCGTAATACTACATATCGTTGTACGTTGTATCGTAATACCATATAATGTTATACGTTACAACGTAATACTACACAACGTTATACGTTATATCGTTATGCTACTTTACGTTATACGTTATATCGTAATGCTACATAACGTTATACGTTATAACGTAACACTACATATCGTTATACGTTATATCGTAGTACCATATAACGTTATACGTTATATCGTAATACCATATATCGTTATATGTTATAACATAGTACTACATGTGGTTATACGTTATATCGTAGTACCATATAACGTTATACGTTATATCGTAATACTATACAACGTTACACGTTATAACGTAACACTACATATCGTTATACGTTATGTCGTAGTAAAATATAACGTTATACGTTATATCGTAATACTATATAATGTTACACGTTATAACGTAACACTACATATCGTTATACGTTATGTCGTAGTAAAATATAACGTTATACGTTATATCGTAATGCCACATAATGTTATACGTTATATCGTAATGCTACATAACGTTATACGTTATATCGTGATACTATATATCGTTATACGTTATATCATATTACCTTATAAGGTTATACGTTATATCGTAATCCTGCATAACGTTATACGTTGTAACGTATTACTACATATCGTTATACGCTATATCGTAATACCATATAACGTTATACGTTATAACGTAATACTACATAACGTTATACGTTATATCGTAATGCTACATAACGTTTTACGTTATAACGTAACACTACATATCGTTATACATTATATCGTAGTACGATATAACGTTATATGTTATGACGTAATACTACATAACGTTATACGTTATATCGTAATGCTACATAATGTTATACGTTATATCGTAATACTATGTAACGTTATACGTTATAACGTTATGCTATATAACGTTATACGTTATATCGTAATACTACATATCGTTGTACGTTGTATCGTAATACCATATAATGATATACGTTACAACGTAATACTACACAACGTTATACGTTATATCGTAATACCATATAACGTTATACGTTATATCGTAATACTACATACCGTTGTACGTTATATCGTAATACCATATACTGTTGTACGTTACAAAGTAATACTACATAACGTTATACGTTATATCGTAATGCTACATAACGTTATACGTTATATCGTAATGCTACATAACGTTATACGTTATATCGTAATGCTACATAACGTTAAACGTTATATCGTAATACCATATATCGTTATACGTTATAACGTAGTACTACATATGGTTATACGTTATATCGTAGTACCATATAACGTTATACGTTTTATCGTGATACTATATATCGTTATTCGTTATATCGTAATACCATATAACGTTATACGTTATATCGTAATACTACATACCGTTGTACGTTATATCGTAATACCATATACTTTTGTACGTTACAAAGTAATACTACATAACGTTATACGTTACAACGTAATACTACACGACGTTATACGTTATACCGTAATGCTACATAACGTTATACGTTATAACGTAACAGTACATATCGTTATACGTTATATCGTAGTACCATATAACGTTATACGTTATATCGTAATACCATATAACGTTATACGTTACATCGTAATACCATATATCGTTATACGTTATAACGTAGTACTACATATGGTTATACGTTATATCGTAATGCTACATAACGTTATACGTTATATCATAAGACAACAAATCGTTATACGTTATATCGTAGTACAATATAACATAATACGTTATAACGGAGTACTACATATCGTAATACGTTAAGTCGTTGTAAAATATAACG
>NW_025219978.1:684889-686188 GCF_014825855.1 Bombus pyrosoma | reverse complement strand
AACGTATAACGTTATATAGTATTACGTTATAATGTATAACGTTATGTAGCATTACGTTATAACGTATAACGTAGTGCAGCATTACGTTATAACGTATAATGTTATGCAGTATTACGTTATAACGTATAACGTTATGTAGCATTACGTTATAACGTATAATGTTATGTAGTATTACGTTATAACGTGTAACGTTATATAGTATTACGTTATAACGAATAACGTTATGTCGCATTACGATAAAGCGCATAACGTTATGTAGCATTACGTTTTAACGTATAACGTTATGTAGCATTACGTTATAACTTATAAGGTTATATAGTATTACGTTATATCGTATAACGTTATATAGTATTACGGTATAACGTATAACGTTACGTAGCATTAACTTATAACGTATAACGTTACACAGTATTACGTTATATCGCATAACGTTGTGTAGGATTACATTATATCGTATAACGTTATATAGCATTACGGTATAACTTATAACGGTATGTAGCATTACGTTATAACGTATAACATTATGTTGCATTACGTTATAACGTATAACGTTATGTGGCATTACGATAAAACGTATAACGTTATGTAGCATTACGTTATAATGTATTACGTTATGTTGCATTACGTTATAATGTTTAACGTTATGTGGAATTACGATAAAACGTATAACGTTATGTAGCATTACGTTATAACGTATAACGTTATATAGTATTACGTTATAATGTATAACGTTATGTAGCATTACGTTATAACTTTTAACGTTTTATAGTATTACATTATATCGTATAACGTTATGTGGCATTACGATAAAACGTATAACGTTATGTAGCATTACGTTATAATGTATAACGTTATGTTGCATTACGTTATAATGTATAACGTTATGTGGAATTACGATAAAACGTATAACGTTATGTAGCACTACGTTATAACGTATAACGTTATATAGTATTACGTTATAATGTATAACGTTATGTAGCATTACGTTATAACGTATAACGTAGTGCAGCATTACGTTATAACGTATAATGTTATGCAGTATTACGTTATAACGTATAACGTTATGTTGCATTACGTTATAAGGCATAACGTTATGTGGAATTACGATAAAACGTATAACGTTATGTAGCATTACGATAAAACGTATAACGTTATGTAGTATTAGGTTATAACGTTTAACGTTATATAGTATTACATTATAACGTATAACGTTATGTAGCATTACGTTATAACGTATAACGTTATATAGTATTACATTATATCGTATAACGTTATATAGAAATACGGTATAACGTATAA
>NW_025219978.1:683100-684389 GCF_014825855.1 Bombus pyrosoma | reverse complement strand
TGTAGCATTACGTTATAGCGTATAACGTTATGTAGTGTTACGTTATAACGTATAACGTTATATAGTATTACGATATAACGTATAACGTTATGTAGTGAAACGTTATAAAGTATAACGTTATATACCATTACGATATAATGGATAACGTTATATGGTAATACGTTATAACGTATATCGATGTGTAGTATTACGATATAACATATAACGTTATGTACTATTACGACATAACGTATAACGTTATGTAGCATTACGATATAACGAAAACGATATGTACTGTAACGATATAACGTATAACGATATCTAGTATTACGACAAAACGTATAATGTAATGTAGCATTACGATATATCGTATATCGTTATATAGTATTACGTTATAACGTATAATGTAATGTAGTATTACGATATAACGTATAACGGTATGTGGTATTACGATATAACGTATAACGTTATGTAGTTTTACGATATAGCATATAACGATATGTAATAATACGTTATAACGTTTAACGTTATGTGGTATTACATTATAACGTGTAAGGCTAAATAGTATTACGATATAACGTATAACGATGTGTAGCATTACGATATAACGTATAACGATATGTGGTATTACGATATAACGTATAACGTTATATGGTAATACGGTATAACGTATAACGATATGTAGCATTACGATATAACCGATAACGTTATGCAGCATGACGATATAACGAATAACGATAGGTAGCATTACGATATATCGTATAACGTTATGTAGTACTACGTTCCAACGTATAACGTTATGTAGTGTTACGTTATAACGTATAACGTTATGTAGCATTACGATATAACGTATAACGATATATACCATTACGATATGACGTATAACGTTATATAGTATTACGTTATAACGTATAACGTTATGTAGTGTTACGATAAAAGGTTTAACGTTATGTGGCATTACGTTATGGCGTATAACGTTATGTAGTACTACGTTATAACGTATAACGTCATGTAGCATTACGATATAACGTATAACGATATGTAGCATTACGATATGACGTATAACGTTGTGTAGTGCTACGTTATAATGTATAATGTAATGTAGCATTAAGATATAACGAAAACGATATGTACTGTTACGATATAACGTATAACGATATCTAGTATTACGACATAACGTATAATGTAATGTAGCATTACGATATAACTTATATCGTTATATAGTATTACGTTATAACGTATAATGTAAAGTAGTATTACGATATAACGTATAACGATATGTGGTATTACGATATAACGTATAAAGTTAT
>NW_025219978.1:680679-682600 GCF_014825855.1 Bombus pyrosoma | reverse complement strand
GATCAGCGAACTGACGGGTACCAGAGGCACCGACCAGCCGCCACCCGACTATAGAGGAACATCAGATACATCGGGGTTTCCCAGGGCGTGGTCCTACGCCCCGAGAACCCATACCCGCCTCATGCTCCCCAACCTAACCCCAACCTAACCCCAACCTAACCCCAACCTAACCCCAACCTAACCCCAACCTAACCTAACCTAACCCCAACCTAACCCCAACCTAACCCCAACCTAACCCCACATAACGTTATACGTCATATCGTATTGCTATATGACGTTATACGTTTTACGTTATATTCTAATGCTACATTACGTTATACGTAATAACGTAATACCACATAACGTTTTACGTTATATCGTAATTCTATATAACGTTATACGTCAGATCGTAACACCACATAACGTTATACGTTATATCGTAGTACCACATAACGTTATACGTTACATCGTAATACCACATAACGTTATGCGTGATATCGTAATACCACATAACGTTATACGTTATAACGTAATACGATATAACGTTATACGTCATATCGTATTGATGTATGACGATATACGTTATATCGTAATACTATATAACGTTCTACGTCATATCGTAACACCACATAGGGTTGTACGTTATAACGTAATACTATATAACGTTATACGTCATATCGTAACACCACATAACGTTATACGTTATATCGTATTGCTATATCACGTTATACGTTATATCGTAACACCACATAACGTTATACGTTATAACGTAATACTATGTAACGTTATACGTCATATAGCAACACCACATGGCGTTATACGTTATATCGTATTGCTATATGACTTATTACGTCATATCGTAACACCACATAACGTTATACGTTATATCGTATTACCACATAACGTTACACGTTATATCGTATTGCTATATGACGATATACGTTATATCCCAATACTACATTACGTTATACGTCATATGGTAATACCACATAACGTTATACGTTATAACATAAACCTATATAACGTTATATGTCCGATAGTAACACCACATAACGTTATAGGTTATATCGTAGCACTACACGACGTTATACGTTACATCGTAATACCACATAACTTAACACGTTATAACGTAATACTATGTAACGTTATACGTCATATCGTAACACCACATAACGTTATACGTTATATCGTAGTACCACATAATGTTATACGTTATATCGTATTGCTATATGACGATATACGTTATATCCTAATACTACATTACGATATACGTCATATCCTAACACCACATAACGTTATATGTTATATCATAGCACCACATAACGTTATGCGTGATATCGTAATACCACATAACGTTATACGTTATAACGTAATACGATATAACGTTATACGTCATATCGTATTGATATATGACGTTATACGTTATATCGTAATACTATATAACGTTATACGTCATATCGTAACACCACATAGGGTTGTACGTTATAACGTAATACTATATAACGTTATACGTCATATCATAACACCACATAACGTTATACGTTATATCGTATTGCTATATCACGTTATACGTTATATCGTAACACCACATAACGTTATACGTTATAACGTAATACTATGTAACGTTATACGTCATATAGCAACACCACATGGCGTTATACGTTATATCGTATTGCTATATGACTTATTACGTCATATCGTAACACCACAGAACGTTACACGTTATATCGTATTGCTATATGGCGATATACGTTATATCCCAATACTACATTACGTTATACGTCATATGGTAATACCACATAACGTTATACGTTATAACATAAACCTATATAACGTTATATGTCCTATAGTAACACCACATAACGTTATAGGTTATATCGTAGCACTACACGACGTTATACGTTACATCGTAATACCACATAACGTTATACGTTATAACGTA
>NW_025219978.1:678900-680179 GCF_014825855.1 Bombus pyrosoma | reverse complement strand
ATATAACGCATAACGTTATATGGTATTACGATATAACGTATAACGATATGTAGTATTACGAAATAACGTATAAAGTTATGTAGTGCTACGTTATAACGTATAACGATATATGGTATTACGATATAACGTATAACGTTATATGGTATTACGATATAACGTACAACGTTATGTAGTATTACGTTATAACGTATAACGTTATGTAGTATTACGTTATAACGTATGACGACATGTAGTATTACGATATAACGTATATCGTTATATAGGACTACGATATAACGTCTAACGTTATATGGTACTACGATATAACGTATAACGATATGTAGTATGACGATATAACGTATAACGTTATGTGGTATTACGATATAAAGTACAAGGATATGTTGTAATACGATATAACGTGTAACGTTATGTAGCATAACGATATGTAGTGTTACATATTAACGCATAACTTTATATGGTATTACGATATAACGTATATCGATATGTAGTATTACGATATAACGTATAACGTTATGTAGTATTACGTAACAACGTATAACGCTCTATAGTATTACGATATAAGGTGTAACGTTATGTAGCATGACGATATAACGTATAACGTTATGTAGCATTACATTATGCCGTGTAACGTTATGTAGTACTACTCTGTAACGTATAACATTATATGGTATAATGATATAACGTATAACGTTATATAGTATTACGTTATAACGTACAGCGTTATGTAGAATTCCGTTATAGCGTATAACATTATGTAATATTACGTTATAACGTATAACGTTATGTAGTATTACGTTATAACGTATAACGTTATATGGTATTACAGTATAACGTATAACGATATATGGTATTACGATATAACGTATAACGTTATATGGTATTACGATATAAAGTACAATGATATGTTTTAATACGATATAACGTGTAACGTTATATAGCATATCGATATGTAGTGTTACATATTAACGCATAACTTTATATGGTATTACGATATAACGTATATCGATATGTAGTATTACGATATAACGTATAACGTTATGTTGTATTACGTAACAACGTATAACGTTATATGGTATTACAATATAACGTATATCGATATGTAGTATTACGATATAACGTATAACGTTATGTAGTATTACGTAACAACGTATGACGTTATGTGGTATTGCGATATAACGTATAAGGATATGTTCTATTACGATATAACGTATGACGATATATGGTATTACGATATAACGTATAACGTTATATGGTATTACGATATAAAGTACAAGGATAT
>NW_025219978.1:675849-678400 GCF_014825855.1 Bombus pyrosoma | reverse complement strand
TAACGCATAACGTTATGTAGCATTACGTTATAAAGTATTACGCTATGTAGATATATGTTACAACGTATAACGTCATGTCGCATTACCTTATAACGTATAACGTTATGTAGCAATACATTATAACGTATAACGTTATGTAGATATATGTTATAACGTATAACGTTATGTAGCATTACGTTATAACGTCTAACGTTATATGTTATTAGGATGTAACGTATAACGTTATGTAGCATTACGTTACAACGAATAACGTTATGTAGACATATGTTATAACGTATAACGTTATATAGTATTACGTTATAACGTATAACGTTATATAGCATTACGTTATAACGTATAACGTAATAGTGTTACGATACAACGTATAACGTTATGTAGTATTGCGTTATAACATATAACGATATGTAGTATTACGATACAACGCATAACGTTATGTAGCATTACGTTATAACGTATAACGCTATGTAGATATATGTTATAACGTATAACGTCATGTCGCATTACCTTATAACGTATAACGTTATGTAGATATATGTTATAACGCATAACGTTATATGGTATTAGGATGTAACGTATAACGTTATGTAGCATCACGTTATAACGTATAACGTTATGTAGCATTACGTTATAACATATAGCGATATGTAGTATTACGATATAACGTATAACGTTATGTAGATATATGTTACAACGTATAACGTTATGAAGCATTACGTTATAACGTATAACCTTATGCAGATATATGTTATAACGTGTAACGTTATATAGTGTTACGATACAACGTATAACGTTATGTAGTATTACGTTATAACATATAACGATATGTAGTATTACGATATAACGTATAATGTTATGTAGCCTTACGTTATAACGCATAACGTTATGTAGATGTATGTTATAACCTATAACGTTATGTAGCATTACGTTATAACGTATAACGCTATGTAGATATTTGTTATAACGTATAACGTCATGTCGCATTACCTTATAACGTATAACGTTATGTAGATGTATGTTATAACGCATAACGTTATATGGTATTAGGATGTAACGTATTACGTTATGTAGCATTACGTTATAACGTATAACGTTATGTAGATATATGTTATAACGTATAACGTTATATAGTGTTACGATACAACGTATTACGTTATGTAGAATATGCTATTACGTATGGCGTTATGTAGTATTACGTTATAACGTATAACGTTACATAGTATTACGTTATAACTTATAACGATATGTAGCATTACGTTATAACGTATAACGTTATGTAGACATATGTTATAACGTATAACGTTATGTAGCATTACGTTATAACGTATAACGTTATATAGTATTACGTTATAACGTATAACGATATGTAGCATTACGTTATAACGTATAACGTTATGTAGATATATGTTATATCGTATTACGTTATATAGTGTTACGATACAACGTATAACGTTATGTAGTATTATGTTATAACATATAACGATATGTAGTATTACGCTATAACGTATAACGTTATGTCGATATATGTCATATCGTATGGCGTTATGTAGTATTACGATATAACATATATCGTTATTTAATATTACGTTGCACCGTATAACGTTATGTAGATATATGTTATAACGTATAACATTATATAGTGTTACGATACAACGTATAACGTTATGTAGTATTACGTTATAAGATATAACGATATGTAGTATTACGATATAACGTATAACGTTATGTAGTATTACGTTATAACGTATAACGTTATGTAGATATATGTTATAACGTATGGCGTTATGTAGTATTACGATATAACGTATAATGTCATGTAGCATTACGTTATAACGTATAACGTTATGTAGATATATGTTATAACGTATAACGTTATATGGTATTAGGATGTAATGTATAACGTTATGTAGCATTGCGCTATAACGTATAACGCTATGTAGATATATGTTATAACGTATAGCGTTATGTAGATGTATGTTATAACGTATAACGTTATGTAGCATTACGTTATAACGTATAACGCTATGTAGATATATGTTATAACGTATAACGTCATGTCGCATTACCTTATAACGTATAACGTTATGTAGATATATGTTATAACGCATAACGTTATATGGTATTAGGATGTAACGTATAACGTTATGTAGCATTACGTTATAACGTATAACGTTATGTAGATATATGTTACAACGTATAACGTTATATGGTGTTACGATACAACGTACTACGTTATGTGGAATATGTTATAACGTATGGCGATATGTAGTATTACGATATAACATATAACGTTATTTAACATTACGTTGTAACGTATAACGTTATGTTGATATATGTTACAACGTATAACGTTATGTAGCATTACGTTATAACGTATAACGTTATATAGTATTACGTTATAACGTATAACGATATGAAGCATTACGTTATAACGTATAACGCTATGTAGATATATGTTATAACGTATAACGTTATGTAGCATTACGTTATAACGTATAACGTTATGTAGCATTATGTTTTAACGTATATCGTTATATAGCAATACGTTGTAACG
>NW_025219978.1:672227-675349 GCF_014825855.1 Bombus pyrosoma | reverse complement strand
TATGTAATAACGTATAACGTTATATAGTATTACATTATAACGTATTACGTTATGTGGTATTACGATATAACGTATTACGTTATGTAGTATTACATTATAACGTATAACGTTATATACTATTAGCTTATGACGTATGACACTATATAGTATTACGATATATCGTATAACGTTATATAGCATTACATTATAACGTATAACGGTATGTGGTATTACGATATAACGTATTACGTTATGTAGTATTACATTATAACATATAACGTTATATACAATTAGCTTATAACGTATAACGTTATGTAGTATTACGTTATCACGTATAATGTTATATAGCATTACGTTATAAAGTATAACGTTATGTGTTATTACGATATAACGTATTACGTTATGTAGTACTACATTATAACGTATAACATTATATACTATTAGTTTATAACGTATAACGTTATATAGCATTACGTTATAGCGTATAACGTTATATACCATTACGTTATAACGTATAACGTTATGTGTTATTACGATATAATGTATTACGTTATGTAGTATTACATTATAACGTATAACGTTATATACTATTAGCCTATAACGTATAACGTTATGTGGTATTACGATATAACGTATTACGTTATGTAGTATTACATTATAACGTATTACGTTATGTAGTATTACATTATAGCGTATTACGTTATGTAGTATTACATTATAACGTATAACGTTATATACTGTTAGCTTATAACGTATAACGTTTTGTAGTATTACGTTATAACGTATTACGTCATGTAGTATTGCATTATAACGTATAACGTTATATACTATTAGCCTATATCGTATAACTTTATGTAGTACTACGTTATAACGTATAACGTTATATAGCATTACGTTCCAAAGTATAACGTTATGTGGTATTACGATATAACGTATTACGTTATGTAGTATTACATTATAACGTATTACGTTATGTAGTATTACATTAAGACGTATTACGTTATGTAGTATTACATTATAACGTATAACGTTATATACTGTTAGCTTATAACGTATAACGTTATGTAGTATTACGTTATAACGTATAACGTTATATAGCATTACATTATAACGTATAACGGTATGTGGTATTGCGATATAACGTATTCCGTTATGCAGTATTACATTATAACGTATAACGTTATATACTATTAGCTTATAACGTATAACATTATATAGTATTACGTTATAACTTATAACGTTATATAGCGTTACCATAAAACGTATAACGTTATATCGTGTTACGGTATAGCGTATAACGTTATGTAGTATCATGTAATAACGTATAACATTATTTAGTATTATGTAATAACGTATAACGTTATATAGTATTACATTATAACGTATAACGTTATATACTATTAGTTTATAACGTATAACGTTATATAGCATTACGTTATAGCGTATAACGTTATATACCATTACGTTATAACGTATAACGTTATGTGTTATTACGATATAATGTATTACGTTATGTAGTATTACATTATAACGTATAACGTTATATACTATTAGCCTATAACGTATAACGTTATGTAGTATTGCGTTATAACGTATAACGTTATATAGCATTACGTTCGAAAGTATAACGTTATGTGGAATTACGATATAACGTATTACGTTATGTAGTATTACATTATAACGTATTACGTTATGTAGTATTACATTATAACGTATTACGTTATGTAGTATTACATTATAACGTATAACGTTATATACTGTTAGCTTATAACGTATAACGTTATGTAGTATTACGTTATAACGTATAACGTTATATAGCATTACATTATAACGTATAACGGTATGTGGTATTGCGATATAACGTATTCCGTTATGCAGTATTACATTATAACGTATAACGTTATATACTATTAGCTTATAACGTATAACATTATATAGTATTACGTTATGACTTATAACGTTATATAGCATTACCATAAAACGTATAACGTTATATCGTGTTACGATATAGCGTATAACGTTATGTAGTATCATGTAATAACGTATAACATTATTTAGTATTATGTAATAACGTATAACGTTATATAGTATTACATTATAACGTATTACGTTATGTGGTATTACGATATAACGTATTACGTTATGTAGTATTACATTATAACGTATAACGTTATATACTATTAGCTTATGACGTACGACACTATATAGTAATACGATATATCGTATAACGTTATATAGCATTACATTATAACGTATAACGGTATGTGGTATTACGATATAACGTATTACGTTATGTAGTATTACATTATAACGTATAACGTTATATACAATTAGCTTATAACGTATAACATTATGTAGTATTACGTTATCACGTATAATGTTATGTAGCATTACGTTATAAAGTATAACGTTATGTGTTACTACGATATAACGTATTACGCTATGTAGTATTACATTATAACGTATAACGTTATGTACTATTAGCATATAACGTATAACGTTATGTATCATTACGTTATAACGTATAACGTTATATAGCATTACGTTATAGCGTATAACGTTATATTGCATTACATTATAAGGTTTAACGGTATGTGGTATGACGATATAACGTATTACGTTATATAGTATTACATTATAGCGTTTGTCGCTATATACTATTAGCTTATAACGTATAACGATATATGGTATTACGTTATTACGTATAACGTTATGTGGTACTACGACATATCGTATTACTTTGTGTAGTGTTACATTATAACGTTTGCTGTTATATACTATTAGCTTATAACGTATATCATTGTATAGTATTACGTTATAACATATAACGTTATATAGCATTACCATATAACGTATAACGTTATATAGTGTTACGTTATAAAGTATAACGTTATGTGGTATTACGACATATCGTATTACTTTATGTAGTGTTACATTATAACGGATAACGTTATACACTATTAGCTTATGACGTATAACCTTATGTATTATTACGTTATAACGTATAACGTTATATAACATTACGTTATAACGTATAGCGTTATGTGTTATTACGATATAACGTATTACGTTATGTAGTATTGCATTATAACGTATATCGTTATATACTATTAGCTTATAACGTATAACGTTATATGGTATTA
>NW_025219978.1:666147-671727 GCF_014825855.1 Bombus pyrosoma | reverse complement strand
GTTATATCGTAATCCTACATAACGTTATACGTTATAACGTAATACTATATAACGTCATACGTTATAACGTAATGCCATATAACGTTATACGTTATAACGTAACACTATATAACGTTATACGTTATAACGTAATGCTATATAACGTTATATGTTATAACGTAATACTATATAACGTTATACGTTATATCGTAATGCTACAAAACGTTATACGTTATAACGTAATGCTATATAACGTTATACGTTATATCGTGATGTTACATAACGTTATACGTTATAACGTAATACTATATAACGTTATACGTTATATCGTAATGCTACGTAACGTTATTCGTTATATCGTAATCCTACATAACGTTATACGTTATAACGCAATGCTATATAACGTTATACGTTATATCGTGATGCTACATAACGTTATTCGTTATATCGTAATCCTACATAACGTTACACGTTATAACGTAATACTACATAACGTAATACGTTATAACGTAGTGCTATGTAACGTTATACGTTATATCGTGATGCTTCATAACGTTGTACGTCATATCGTAATACTACAGAATGTTATACGTTATATCGTAATCCTACATAACGTAAAACGTTATAACGTAAGACTATATAACGTTATACGTTATAACGTAATGCCATATAACGTTATACGTTATATCGTAATGCTACATAACTTTATACGTTATAACGTAATACTATATAACGTTATGCGTTACAACATAATGCTATATAACGTTATACGTTATGTGGTAATGCCACATAACGATATACGTTATATCGTAATCCTACATATCGTTATACGTTATAACGTCATATTACATAACGTTATACGTTATAACGTAATACTATATAACCTTATACGCTAAAACGTTATGCTGCATAACGTCATACGCTATAACGTAATACCTTATAACGAAATACGTTACAACGAAATAATACATAACGTTATACGTTATAACGTAACACTACACAACGTTATACGTTATAACGTAATACTATATAACGTTATGCGTTACAACATAATGCTATATAACGTTATACGTTATATGGTAATGCTACATAACGTTATACGTTATATCGTAATCAAACATAACGTTACACGTTATAACGTAATACTACATAACGTTATACGTTATAACGTAATGCTATATAACGTTATATGTTATATCGTGATGCTTCATAACGTTGTACGATTTATCGTAATACTACAGAATGTTATACGTTATATCGTAATCCTACATAACGTAAAACGTTATAACGTAAGACTATATAACGTTATACGTTATAACGTAATGCCATATAACGTTATACGTTATATCGTAATGCTACATAATGTTATACGTTATATCGTAATCCTACATAACGTAATACGTTATAACGTAATACTATATAACGTTATACGTTATAACGTAATACTATATAGCGTTATACGTTATAACGTAATGCCATATAACGTTATACGTTATATGGTAATGCTACATAACGTTATACGTTATATCGTAATGCTACATAACGTTATTCGTTATATCGTAGTCCTACATAACGTTATACGTTATAACGTAGTGCCATATAACGTTATACGTTATATCGTAATGCTACATAACGTTATACGTTATATCGTAATGCTACATAACGTTATTCGTTATATCGTAATCCTACATAACGTTATACGTTATGTCGTAATCCTACATAACGTTATACGTTATAACGTAATGCTATATAACGTTATACGTTATATCGTGATGTCACATAACGTTATACGTTATAGCGTAATACTATATAACGTTATACGTTATATCGTAATGCTACGTAACGTTATTCGTTATATCGTAATCCTACATAACGTTATACGTTATAACGCAATGCTATATAACGTTATACGTTATATCGTGATGCTACATAACGTTATTCGTTATATCGTAATCCTACATAACGTTACACGTTATAACGTAATACTACATAACGTTATACGTTATAACGTAGTGCTATATAACGTTATACGTTATATCGTGATGCTTCATTACGTTGTACGTTATATCGTAATACTACAGAATGTTATACGTTATATCGTAATCCTACATAACGTAAAACGTTATAACGTAAGACTATATAACGTTATACGTTATAACGTAATGCCATATAACGTTATACGTTATATCGTAATGCTACATAACTTTATACGTTATAACGTAATACTATATAACGTTATACGTTACAACATAATGCTATATAACGTTATACGTTATGTGGTAATGCCACATAACGATATACGATATATCGTAATGCTACATATCGTTATACGTTATAACGTCATATTACATAACGTTATACGTTATAACGTAATACTATATAACCTTATACGTTAAAACGTTATGCTGCATAACGTCATACGCTATAACGTAATACCTTATAACGAAATACGTTACAACGAAATAATACATAACGTTATACGTTATAACGTAACACTACACAACGTTATACGATATAACGTAATCCTACATAATGTTATACGTTATAACGTAATGCTATATAACGTTATACGTTATAACGTAATGCTATATAACCTTATACGTTATATCGTAATGCTACATAACGTTATACGTTATATCGTGATCCTACATAACGTTATACGTTATATCGTAATGCTACATAACGTTATTCGTTATATCGTAATCCTACATAACGTTATACGTTATAACGTAATGCTATATAACGTTATACGTTATATCGTAATGCTACATAACGTTATTCGTTATAAAGTAACACTATACAGCGTTATACGTTATATAGTAATGATATATAAGGTCATACGTTACAACTCAATAATACATAACGTTATACATTATAACGTAATACAACATAACGTTACACGTTATAACGTAATGCTATATAACGTTATACGTTATATGGTAATGCTACATAACGTTATACGTTATATCGTAATCCTACATAACGTTATACGTTATATCGTGATGCTACATAACGTTGTACGTTATATCGTAATGCTACATAATGTTATGCGTTATATCGTAATCCTACATAACGTAATACGTTATAACGTAATACTATATAACGTTATAAATTATAACGTAATACTACGTAACGTTATACGTTATAACGTAATACTATATAGCGTTATACGTTATAACGTAATGCCATATAACGTTATGCGTTATATCGTAATGCTACATAACGTTATACGTTATATCGTAATCCTACATAACGTTATACGTTATAGCGTAATGATATATAACGTTATACGTTATATCATAATGCTACATAACGTAATACGTTATATCGTAATGCTACATAACGTTATTCGTTATATCGTAATCCTACATAACGTTATACGTTATAACGTAATGCCATATAACGTTATACGTTATATCGTAATCCTACATAACGTTATACGTTATATCGTAATACTATATAACGTTATACAATATAACGTAATACTACATAACGTTATACGTTATAACGTAATACTATATAACGTTATACGTTATAACGTAATACTATATAACGTTATACGTTATATCGTAATCCTACATAACGTTATACGTTATAACGTAATACTATATAACGTCATACGTCATAACGTAATGCCATATAACGTTATACGTTATAACGTAACACTATATATCGTTATACGTTATAACATAATGCTATATAACGTTATATGTTATAACGTAATACTATATAACGTTATACGTTATATCGTAATGCTACATAACGTTATACGTTATAACGTAATGCTATATAGCGTTATACGTTATAACGTAATACTATATAACATTATAAGTTATATCGTAATCCTACATAACGTTATACGTTATAACGTAATGCTATATAACGTTATACGTTATATCGTGATGTTACATAACGTTATACGTTATAACGTAATACTATATAACGCTATACGTTATATCGTAATGCTACGTAACGTTATTCGTTATATCGTAATCCTACATAACGTTATACGTTATAACGCAATGCTATATAACGTTATACGTTATATCGTGATGCTACATAACGTTATTCGTTATATCGTAATCCTACATAACGTTACACGTTATAACGTAATACTACATAACGTTATACGTTATAACGTAGTGCTATATAACGTTATACGTTATATCGTGATGCTTCATAACGATGTACGTTATATCGTAATACTACAGAATGTTATACGTTATATCGTAATCCTACATAACGTAAAACGTTATAACGTAAGACTATATAACGTTATACGTTATATCGTGATGCTACATAACGTTGTACGTTATATCGTAATGCTACATAATGTTATACGTTATATCGTAATCCTACATAACGTAATACGTTATAACGTAATACTATATAACGTTATACATTATAACGTAATACTACGTAACGTTATACGTTATAACGTAATACTATATAGCGTTATACGTTATAACGTAATGCCATATAACGTTATGCGTTATATCGTAATGCTACATAACGTTATACGTTATATCGTAATCCTACATAACGTTATACGTTATAGCGTAATGATATATAACGTTATACGTTATATCATAATGCTACATAACGTAATACGTTATATCGTAATGCTACATAACGTTATTCGTTATATCGTAATCCTACATAACGTTATACTTTATAACGTAATACTATATAACGTTATACATTATAACGTAATACTACATAACGTTATACGTTATAAGGCAATACTATATAACGTTATGCGTTACAACATAATGCTATATAACGTTATACGTTATAACGTAGTGCTATATAACGTTATACGTTATATCGTGATGCTTCATAACGTTGTACGTTATATCGTAATACTACAGAATGTTATACGTTATATCGTAATCCTACATAACGTAAAACGTTATAACGTAAGACTATATAACGTTATACGTTATAACGTAATGCCATATAACGTTATACGTTATATCGTAATGCTACATAACTATATACGTTATAACGTAATACTATATAACGTTATACGTTACAACATAATCCTATATAACGTTATACGTTATGTGGTAATGCCACATAACGATATACGATATATCGTAATCCTACATATCGTTATACGTTATAACGTCATATTACATAACGTTATACGTTATAACGTAATACTTTATAACCTTATACGTTAAAACGTTATGCTGCATAACGTCATACGCTATAACGTAATACCTTATAACGAAATACGTTACAACGAAATAATACATAACGTTATACGTTATAACGTAACACTACACAACGTTATACGATATAACGTAATCCTACATAATGTTATACATTATAACGTAATACAACATAACGTTACACGTTATAACGTAATGCTATATAACGTTATACGTTATATGGTAATGCTACATAACGTTATACGTTATAACGTATTACTATATAACGTTATACGTTATAACGTAATACTATATAACGTTATACGTTATAACGTAATGCTATATAACGTTATACGTTATATCGTAATGCTGCATAACGTTATACGTTATAACGTAATGCTATATAACGTTATACGTTATAACGTAAAGCTATATAACGTTATAC
>NW_025219978.1:663792-665647 GCF_014825855.1 Bombus pyrosoma | reverse complement strand
CGTTATACGTTATAAATTATTACCATATAACGATATACGTTATAACGTACTACCATATAACGATATACGTTATAACGTAATACCATATAACCATCTGCGTTATACCGAAATACTACATAACGTTATACGATGTAACGTAATATTACATAACATTATACGTCATAACATAATACTACTGAACGTTAGACGTTATAACGTATTACCATATAACGTTATACCTTAAAACGTAATACTACATAACGTTATACGTTATACGGTATAGCCATATAACGTTATACGTTATAACGTAATACTATATAACGTAATACTACATAACGATATACGATATAACGTACTACCATATAACGATATACGTTATAACGTAATACTACATAACGTTATACGTGATATCGTATAACTATATAACGATATACGTTATAAATTAATACTATATCACGTTATACGTTATAACGTGGTGCTACATAACGTTGTACGTTATAACGTAATACTACTGAACGTTATAAGTTATAACTTGTTAACATATAACGTTATACGTTATAACGTATTACCATATAACGATATACGTTATAGCGAAATACTACATAACGCTATACGTTATAACGTAATACTATATAACGTTAAACGTTACAACGTAATAATATATAACGTTATACCGTATAACGTATTACCATATAAGGTTATACCTTATAACGTAATACTACATAACGTTATACGTTACAACGTAATAATATATCATGTTATACATTATTACGTATTACCATATAACGATATACGTTATAACGTAATACTACATAACGTTATACGATGTAACGTAATATTACATAACGTTATACGTTATATCGTATTACCATATAACGATATCCGTTATAACCTAATTCCATATCACGATATACGTTATGACCTAATTCTATATGACGTTATACGTTATGACGTAAAACTATATTACGTTACACGATATAACGTAATGCTACATAACGTTATTCATGATAACGTATTACTATATAACGATATACGTTATAAAATAATACTATATGACGTTGTATGTTATAACGTGATGCTACATAACGTTATACATTATAATGTGATGCTACATAACGTTATACGTTATAACGTAATACTACTGAACGTTATATGTTATAACGTATTACCATATAACGATATACGTTATAGCGTAATACTACTGAACGTTATACGTTATAACGTATTAACATATAACGATATACGTTATAACGTATTACCATATAACGATATACGTTATAGCGAAATAGTACATAACGCTATACGTTGTAACGTAGTACTATATAACGTTGAACGTTACAACGTAATAATATATCAAGTTATACGTTATAACGTATTACCATATAACGTTATACCTTATAACGTAATACTACATAACGTTAGACGTTATACTGTATAGCCATATAACGTTATACGTTATAACGTAATACTATATAACGTAATACTACATAACGATATACGATATAACGTACTACCATATAACGATATACGTTGAAACGTAATACTACATAACGTTATACGATGTAACGTAATATTACATAACGTTATACGTTATATCGTATTACTATATAACGATATACGTTATGACCTAATTCCATATCACGATATACGTTATGACCTAATTCTGTATGACGTTATACGTTATAACGTAATACTATATTTCGTTACACGATATAACGTAATGCTACATAACGTTATACATGATAACGTATTACTATATAACGATATACGTCATAAAATAATACTATATGACGTTGTATGTTATAACGTGATGCTACATAACATTATACATTATAATGTGATGCTACATAACGTTATACGTTATAACGTAACACTA
>NW_025219978.1:662068-663292 GCF_014825855.1 Bombus pyrosoma | reverse complement strand
ATAACGTTATATAGTATTACGTTATAACGTATAACGTTATGTAATATTACGTTATAACGTGTAACGTTATGTAGTATTACGGTATAACGTATAACGTTATATAGCATTACGTTATAACGTATAACGTTAAATAGCATTACGTTATAACGTATAACGTTACATAGTATTACGTTATAACGTATAACGTTATGTAGCATCGTGATAAAACGTATAACGATATGTAGCATCACGATATAACGTATAACGTTATATAGCATTACGTTATAAGGTATAACGTTATATAGTATTACTTCATAACGTATAACGTTGTGTAGCATTATGATATAACGTATAACGTTATATAGCCTTACGATATAACGTATAACGATATGTAACATCACGATATAACGTATAACGTTATATAGCATTACGTTATAACGTATAACGTTATATAGTATTACTTCATAACGTATAACGTTATATAGCATTACGTTATAACGTATAACGTTATATAGTATTACGTTATAACGTATAACGATATGTAGCATCACGATATAATGTATGACGTTATATAGCATTACGTTATAACGTATAACGTTATATAGTATTACTTCATAACGTATAACGTTATGTAGCATTATGATATAACGTATAACGTTGCATAGCCTTACGATATAATGTATAACGTTATGTAGTATTACGTAATAATGTGTAACGTTATGTAGTACTACGGCATAACGTATAACGATCTATAGTATTACGTTATAGCGTATAACGTTATGTAGCATTACGTCATAACGCATAACCTTATACAGTATTACGTTATAACGTATATCGTTATATAGTATTACTTCATAATGTCTAACGTTATGTAGCATTGTGATTTAACGTATAACGCTATGTAGCTTCGCGATATAACGTATAACGTTATGTAGCTTCGCGATATAACGTATAACGTTATATAGTATTACTTCATAACGTATAACGTTATATAGCATTACGTTATAACGTATAACGTTATATACTATTACTTCATAACGTATAACGTTATATAGCATTACGTTATAACGTATAACGTTATATAGTATTACGTTATAACGTATAACGTTATATAGTATTACTTCATAACGTATAACGTTATGTAGGATTATGATATAACGTATAATGTTATATAGCCTTACGATATAACGTATAACGTTATATAGCATTGCGATATAACGAATAACGTTATGTAATATGACGTAA
>NW_025219978.1:660345-661568 GCF_014825855.1 Bombus pyrosoma | reverse complement strand
GACCAGCGCATTACTAGCTTAGCATATTAAAGCATTAATATTCATCTGGACGTACCTCCGCTTGTATTGGTGATATGTCGACAATTCAATGAGCATTATAGGCCACATTTGGCGGCAAATACAGAGCACGACATTCGGTTTGCGCTATGTCAAGTCTGGTCTAGGTCAAATTCTGTGTATTTGCACTTTTGCATATTCAAGCTGCAACATTCAATAGGACATATCTCAGCTGCTATTCGTCATATGTCGGCATTTCAATGCGCGTTATACCTCACAAATGCTGCCAAATACAGAGCACGACATCCGGCCTGCGCCATGACAACTTTGGTCTAGGTCAAGACCAGCGTATTTCCAGTTTTGCATATTCAAGTGTGAATATTCATCTTAACGTATCTGCGCAGCTATTATTGTTATGTTGGTATTTCGATGCGATTTTCACTCCCGACATGCTGCGAAATTCGTGGGACGACGTATTTACGCTAGGTAAACCCGCTCCTAGGTCAATACCAGCGAATTTCCAGTTTTGCATATTCAAGCATGAATATTCATCTGAACATATCTCCGCTGATATCCGAGATATGGCTTAAACCCTGTGCGCGTTATATTCCATATATACTGCGAAATACGTGGTACGGCATCTGGTTTGCGGTATGTCAACTCTGGTCTAGGTCAAGACCAGCGTAGATTCAGTTTTGCATATTCTAGCTTGATTATTCATCTGAACGTATCCCCGCTGATATTGGTGATATGCGGACAATTCCATGCGCGATATACTTCGCATATCCTTCCAAATACAGAGCACGACATCCGGTTTGCGCTACGTCAACTCTTGTCAAGGTTAAGACGAGCGTGTTTCCAGTTTTGCATATTCAAGCCTGAATATTCATCTGAACATATCTCCGCTGCTATTGGTGATATGCCGATAATTCGATGCGCGTTATACACCACATACATTGCCAAATAGAGTGTATGACATCCTGTTTGTCCTACCTTAACCATCGGTGCTATCAAAACCAGCGTATTTCCAGTTTTGTATATTCAAGTTTGAATATTCAATTCAAGGTATCTCAGCGGCTATTGGTTATATGTCGATAAGTTGATGCGCTTTATGCTCTCCATTTGCTTCCAAATACAGCGCACGGCATCCGGTTTGCGCTATGTCAGCTCTGGGCACTGCGAAATCCAGCGTATTTGCACTTTTGTATATTCATGCTTCAATATTC
>NW_025219978.1:658627-659845 GCF_014825855.1 Bombus pyrosoma | reverse complement strand
ATTACGTTATAACGTGTAACGTTATGTAGCATTACGATATAACGTATAACGTTATGTAGCATTACGTTAGAACGTATAGCATCATGTAGCATTACGATATAACGTATACCGTTATGTAGCATTACGATATAATGTATAACGTTATGTAGCATTACGTTATAACGCATAACGTTATGTAGCTTTACGATATAACGTATAACGTTATGTGGTATTACGATATATCGTATAACGTTATGTAGTATTACGGTATAACCTATAACGTTATGTAGTATTAAGTTATAACGTATAACGTTATAAGGTAATACATTATAACGTATAACGTTATATGGTAATACATTATAACGTATAACGTTGCGTAGTATTACGATATAATGTATAACGTTATGTAGCATTTCGCTATAACGTATAACGTTATGTAGCTTTACGTTATGACGGATAAAGTTTTATGGTAATACGTTATAACGTATAACGTTACGTAGCATTACGTTATAACGTATAACGTTATGTATCATTACCTTATAACGTATAACGTTATATGGTAATACGTTATAACGTATAACTTTGCGTAGTATTACGATATAATGTATAACGTTATGTAGCATTTCGCTATAACGTATAACGTTATGTAGCTTTACGTTATGACGGATAAAGTTTTATGGTAATACGTTATAACGTATAACGTTACGTCGCATTACATTATAACGTTTAACGTTATGTAGTATTACGTTATAACGTATAACATTATGCAGCTTTACGAAATAACGAATCACGTGATGTAGCATTACGTTATAACGCATAACGTTATGTATCATTACCTTATAACATATAACGATATATAGCTTTACGTTATAACGTATAACGTTGCGTAGTATTACGATATAATGTATAACGTTATGTAGCATTTCGCTATAACGTATAACGTTATGTAGCTTTACGTTATGACGGATAAAGTTTTATGGTAATACGTTATAACGTATAACGTTACGTCGCATTACGTTATAAAGTATAACGTTATGTATCATTACCTTATAACGTATAACGTTATATGGTAATACGTTATAACGTATTACGTTATGTAGTATTACGATATAACGTATAACGTTATGTAGTATTACGTTATAACGTATAACATTATGCAGCTTTACGAAATAACGAATCACGTGATGTAGCATTACGTTATAACGCATAACGTTATGTATCATTACCTTATAACATATA
>NW_025219978.1:655710-658127 GCF_014825855.1 Bombus pyrosoma | reverse complement strand
GTAATACTACGTAACGTTATACGTTATACCGTGTTTCTATGTAACGTTATACGTTATAACGTAGTGCTATATAACGTTATACGATATATCATAATGCTACATAACGTTATACGTTATGCCGTAATGCTACATAACGTTATACGTTATATCGTAATGATACATAACGTTATACGTTATAACGTAATACTATATAACGTTACGCGTTATAACGTAATGCTATATAACATTATACGTTATATCATATTGCTACATAACGTTATACGTTATATTGTAATGCTACATAACGTTATACGTTATACCGTAATGCTACATAACGTTATACGTTATAACGTAATACTACATAACGTTATACGTTATATCATAATGCTACATAACGTTATACGTTATACCGTAATGCTACACAACGTTATACGTTATACCGTAATGCTCATAACGTTATACGTCATAACGTAATACTATATAGCGACATTCGTTACAACGCAATAGTACATAACGTTATACGTTACGGCGCAATAATACATAACGTTATACGCTATAACGTAACACTATATAACGTTATACGTCATGACTCAAAGCTATATAACGTTATAAGATACAACGCAATTATACATAACGTTATACGTTATACCGTAATGCTATATAACGTTTTGCGATATATCATAGTGCTACATAACGTTATACGTTATGCCGTAATGCTATTTAAAGTTATACGTTATACCGTAATGATACAAAACGTTATACGATATAAAGTAATACTAAATAACGTTATACGTTATAACGTAATGCTATATATCATTATACGTTATATCATATTGCTACATAACGTTATACGTTATATTGTTATGGTACATAACGTTATACGTTATACCGTGATGCTGCATAACGTTATACGTTGTAACGTAATGCTATATAACGTTATACGTTATAACGTAATGCTACATAACGCTATACGTTATAACGTAATACTACGTAACGTTATACGTTATACCGTGTTTCTATGTAACGTTATACGTTATAACGTAGTGCTATATAACGTTATACGATATATCATAATGCTACATAACGTCATACGTTATGCCGTAATGCTACATAACGTTATACGTTATATCGTAATGACACATAACGTTATACGTTATAACGTAATACTATATAACGTTATGCGTTATAACGTAATGCTATATAACATTATACGTTATATCATATTGCTACATAACGTTATACGTTATATTGTAATGCTACATAACGTTATACGTTATACCGTAATGCTACATAACGTTATACGTTATAACGTAATACTACATAACGTTATACGTTATATCATAATGCTACATAACGTTATACGTTATACCGTAATGCTACACAACGTTATACGCTATACCGTAATGCTACATAACGTTATACGTCATAACGTAATACTATATAGCGACATTCGTTACAACGCAATAGTACATAACGTTATACGTTACGGCGCAATAATACATAACGTTATACGCTATAACGTAACACTATATAACGTTATACGTCATGACTCAAAGCTATATAACGTTATAAGATACAACGCAATTATACATAACGTTATACGTTATACCGTAATGCTATATAACGTCTTGCGATATATCATAGTGCTACATAACGTTATACGTTATGCCGTAATGCTATTTAAAGTTATACGTTATACCGTAATGATACAAAACGTTATACGATATAAAGTAATACTAAATAACGTTATACGTTATAACGTAATGCTATATAACATTATACGTTATATCATATTGCTACATAACGTTATACGTTATATTGTTATGGTACATAACGTTATACGTTATACCGTGATGCTGCATAACGTTATACGTTATAACGTAATACTACATAACGTTATACAATATATTGTAATGCTACAAAACGTTATACGTTATAACGTAATACTATATATCGTTATACGTCATACCGTGTTACTATATAACGTTATATGTTGTAACGTAATGCTATATAACGTTATACGTTATACCGTGATGCTACATAACGTTATACGTTATAACGTAATACTACATAACGTTATAGGTTATAACGTAACACTACATAACGTTATACGATTTAACGTAACATTATATAACGATGTAAGTCATAACGCAATGCTATATAACGTTATACGTTATAATGTAATACTACATAACGTTATACGTTATAACGTAATGCTATATAACGTTATACGTTATACCGTGATGCTACATAACGTTATACGTTATAGCGTAATACTACATAACGTTATACGTTATAACGAAACACTACATAACGTTATACGTAATAACTTAATATTAAATAACTTTATACGTTATATCGTAATGCTATATAACGTTATACGTTATGTCATAATGCTACATAACTTTATACGTCATAGCGAAATACTACATAACGTT
>NW_025219978.1:654004-655210 GCF_014825855.1 Bombus pyrosoma | reverse complement strand
TACCACATATCGTTCTACGTTATATCGTAATACTATATAACGTTGTACGTTATATCATAATACTATATAACGTTATACGTTATATCGTAATACCATATAACGTTATACGTTATATCCTAGTACCATATAACGTTATTGATTACAACGTAATACCACATATCGTTATACGTTATATCATAATACTACTTAACGATATACGTTATAATGTAATACCACATATCGTTATACGTTATATCGTAATACCATATAACGTTATACGTTATATTGTACTACCATATAACGTTATACTATATATCATAATGTTATATAACGTTATACGTTATATCATAATACTATATAACGTTATACTATATATCATAATACTATATAACGTTATATGTTATATCATAATAAAATATAACGTTATACGTTATATCGTGATACTATATAACGTTATACGTTATATCGTAATACTATATAACGATATACGTTATATCATAATACAATATAACGTTATACTATATATCATAATACCATATAACGTTATACGTTATAACGTAATACCACATATCGTTATACGTTATATCGTAATACCATATAACGTTATACTATATATCATAATGCTATATAACGTCATACGTTATATCATAATACTATATAACGTTATACTATATATCATAATACTATATAACGTTATGCTATATATCATAATACTATATAACGTTATATGTTATATCATAATACAATATAACGTTATACGTTATATCATAATACTACTTAACGCTATACATTATAATGTAACACCACATATCGTTATACGTTATATTGTACTACCATATAACGTTATACGTTATAACGTAATACCATATAACGTTATACGTTATATAATAACTCTATATAACGTTATACGTTATATCGTAATACCATATAACTTTATACGCTATATCGTAATACCATACAACGTTATACGTTATAACGTAATACCATATAACGTTATACGTTATAACGTAATACCATATAACGTTATACGTTATATAATAATTCTATATAACGTTATACGTTATATCGTAATACCATATAACTTTATACTCTATATCGTAATACCATACAACGTTATACGTTATATCGTAATACTATATAACGTTATACGCCATATCATATTACTATATAACGTTATACTATATATCATAATACTATATAACGTTATACGTTATAACGTAATACCAT
>NW_025219978.1:652313-653504 GCF_014825855.1 Bombus pyrosoma | reverse complement strand
AACGTAATGGTATATAACGTTATGCGCTATAACGTAATAGTACATAACGTTATACGTTATAAGCTAATAGTATATAACGTTATACGTTATAATGTAATACTACATAACGTAATACGTTATATCGTAATACCACGTAACGTTATACGTTATAACGTAATGGTATATAACGTTATACGTTATAACGTGATACTATATAACGTTATACGTTATAAGCTAATAGTATGTAACGCTATAAGATATAATGTAATACTACATAACGCAATATGTTATATCGTAATACCACATAACGTTATACGTTATAAAGTAATGCTATATAACGTTATACGTTATAACGTAATACTATATAATAGTTATGTATGTTATACGTCATACGCTAATAGTATATAACGTTATACGTTACAATGTCATACTACATAACGTAATACGTTATAGCGTAATAACACATACCGTTATACGTTATATCGTAATACCACATAACGTTATACGTTATAACGTAATACTATATAACATTATACCTTATAAGCTAATAGTATATAACGTTATAAGATATAATGTAATACTACATAACGTAATACGTTATATCGTAATACCACATACCGTTATACGTTATAATGTAATGATATATAACGTTATACGTTATAACGTACTACTACATAAAGTTATACGTTATAAGCTAACAGTATATAACGTTATAAATTATAATTTAATACTACATAACGTAATATGTTATATCGTAATACCACATACCGTTATACGTTATAATGTAATGCTATATAACGTTATACGTTATAACGTAATAGTACACAGCGTTATACGTTGAATGCTAATAGTATATAAAGTTATACGTTATAATGTAATACTACATAACGTAATACGTTATAAGGTAATGCTATATAACGTTATGCGTTATAACGTAATACTGTATAATAGTTATGTATGTTATAACGTAATACTATATAATAGTTATGTATGTTATACGTTATAAGCTGATGGTATATAACGTTATACGTTACGATGTCATACTACATAACGTAATATGTTATATCGTAATACCACATAACGTTATACGTTATACGGTAATGGTATATAACGTTATGCGCTATAACGTGATAGTACATAACGTTATACGTTATAAGCTAATAGTATATAACGTCCTACGTTATAATGTAATACTACGTAACGTAATAAGTT
>NW_025219978.1:647652-651813 GCF_014825855.1 Bombus pyrosoma | reverse complement strand
ATTACGACACTACGTATAACGTTATGTAATATTACGGTATTACGTATAACGGTGTACGGTATTAAGATATATCGCATAACGCTATGTAGTGTCACGATATAACGTATAACGTTATGTGGTATTAGGATATAACGTATAACGTTATACGGTATTATGATATAACGTATAACGTTATATGGTATTACTATAATACGTATAAAGTTATGTAGTATAACGATATATCGTATAACGTTATGCTAGTATTACGATATAACGTATAACGTTATACGGTATTACGATATAACGTATATCGTATTGTAGTATTACGATATAACGTATAACGTTATGTGGTATTAAGATATAACGTATAAACTTATACGGTATTTCGATATAACGTATAACATTATATGGTATTACGATATAACGTATAACGTTATGTGGTATTAGGATATAACGTATAACGTTATACGGTATTACGATATAACGTATATCGTATTGTAGTATTACGATATAACTTATAACGTTATGTGGTATTAAGATATAGCGTATAACCTTATACGGTATTAGGATATGACGTATAACGTTATATGGTATTACGATATAACGTATAACGTTATGTAGTATAACGATATAACGTATAACGTTTTATGGTATTATATAATATGGTATAATGATATATGGTATTCCGAAATAACGTATAACGTTATAAGGCATTACGTTATAACGTATAACGTTAAGAAGTATTACGATATAACGTATAACGTTATCTAGTATTACGATATAACGTATAACGTTATGTGGTATAAAGATATAACATATGACGTGCTGTAGTGTAACGATATAACGTATAACTTTATATGGTATTACGATATAACGTATAACGTTATATGGTATTACAATATAACCTATAACGTTATGTAGTATTACGGAATAACGTATAACGTTATATAGCATATCATCATAACGTATAAGGTTATGCAGTATTACGATATAACGTATAACCTTATGTGGTATTACGATATAACGTATAACGTTATATAGTATTACGTGATAACGTATAACGTTATGTGGTAATACGATATAACGTATCACGTTATGCAGTATTACGATATAACGTATAACGTTATGTAGTACTACGATATAACGTATGAAGTTATGTGGTATTAAGATATAACGTATAACGTTATTTGGTATTACGATATAACGTATAACGTTATATGGTATTACAATATAACCTATAACGTTATGTAGTATTACGGAATAACGTATAACGTTGTATAGTATAACATCATAAGGTATAATGTTATGCAGTATTACGATATTACGTATAACGTTATGTAGTACTACGATATAACGTATGACGTTATGTACTATTAAGATATGACGTATAACGTTATATGGTATTACATAATCCGGTATAACGATATATGGTATTACGACATAACGTATAACGTTATGAGGCATTACGTTACAACGTATAACGTTAAGTAGTATTACGATATAACCTATAACGTTATGTAGTATTACGTTATAACGTATAACGTTATGTAGTACTACGATATAACGTATGACGTTATGTACTATTATGTTATGACGTATAACGTTATACGAAATTACGATATAACGTATAACGTTATCCTAGTATTACGATATAACGTATAACATTATACGGTATTACGATATAACGTATAGCGTTATGTTTTATTACGATATAACGTATATCGTTACATGGTATTACGATACAACGTATAACGTCATGTAATATTACGGTATTACGTATAACAGTGTATGGTATTACGATATATCGTATAACGCTATGTAGTGTCACGATATAACGTATAACGTTATGTGGTATTAGGATATAACGTATAACGTTATACGGTATTACGTTATATCGTATAACGTTATGTAGTGTTACGATATAACGTATAACGTTATGTGATATTACGGTATAAGGTAACGTTATGTAGTGTTACGATATAACATATGACGTTATGTACTATTAAGATATGACGTATAACGTTATACGAAATTACGATATAACGTATAACGTTACATGGTATTACGATACAACGTATAACGTTATGTAATATTACGGTATTAAGTATAACGGTATACGGTATTACGTTATATCGTATAACGTTATGTAGTGTTACGATATAACGTATAACGTTATGTGGTATTACGGTATAACGTATAACGTTATGTAGTACTACGATATGACGTATAACGTTATACGGTATTACAATATAACGTATAACGTTATGTAGTATTACGATATGACGTATAACGCTACATAGTATTACGTTATAACGCATAACGTTATGTAATATTACGATATTACGTATAACGGTATACGGTATTAAGTTATATCGTATAACGTTATTCCAGTATTACGATATAACGTATGACCTTATACGGTATTACGGTATAAGGTATATCGTTATGTAGTATCACGATATAACGTATAACGTTATGTGGTATTAAGATATAACGTATAACCTTATATGGTATTACGATATAACGTATAACGTTATGTGGTATTAAGATATAACGTACAACGTTATTTGGTATTACGATATAACGTATAACGTTATGTGGTATTACGATATAACGTATGACGTCATATAGTATTATGTTATAACGTATAACGTTATGTGGTATTAGGATATAACGTATAACGTTATGTAGTATGACGATATAACGTATAAATTTATATGGTATTACGATATAACGTATAACGTTATATGGTATTACAATATAACCTATAACGTTATGTAGTATTACGGTATAACGTATAACGTTATATGGTATAACATCATATCATATGAGGTTATGTAGTATTACGATATAACGTATAACGTTATGTAGTATTACGATATAACGTATGACGTTATGTACTATTAAGATATGACGTATAACGTTATACGAAATTACGATATAACGTATAACGTTATCCTAGTATTACGATATAACGTATAACGTTATACGGTATTACGAAATAACGTATATCGTTATGTAGTATTACGATATAATGTATAACATTACATGGTATTACTATACAACGTATAACGTTATGTAATATTATGGTATTCAGTATAAGGGTATACGGTATTACGTTATATCGTATGACGTTATGTAGTGTTACGATATAACGTATAACGTTATGTGGTATTAAGATATAACGTATAACGTTATGTAGTATTACGATATAACGTATGACGTTATGTACTATTAAGATATGACGTATAACGTTATACGAAATTACGATATAACATATATCGTAATGCAGTAATACGATATAACGTATAACGTTATGTGGTATTAAGATATGACGTATAACCTTATACGGTATTGCGATATAACGTATAACGTTATATGGTATTACGATATAACGTATAACGTTATGTAATTTTATGGTATTAAGTATAAGGGTATACGGTATTACGTTATATCGTATAACGTTATGTAGTGTTACGATATAACGTATAACGTTATGGGGTATTAAGATATAACGTATAACGTTATATGGTATTACGATTTAACGTATAACGTTATGTAGTACTACGATATAACGTATGACGTTATGTAATATTGAGATATGATGTATAACGTTATACGAAATTACGATATAACGTATATCGTAATGCAGTAATGCGATATAACGTATAACGTTATGTGGTATTAAGATATGACGTATAACCTTATACGGTATTGCGATATAACGTATAACGTTATATGGTATTACGATATAACGTATAACGTTATGTAGTATTACGATATAACGTATAATGTTATATGGTATTACGTTATAACGTATAACGTTATACAAAATTACGATATAACGTATAACGTTACATGGTATTACGATACAACGTATAACGTTATGTAATTTTATGGTATTAAGTATAAGGGTATACGGTATTACGTTATATCGTATAACGTTATGTAGTGTTACGATATAACTTATAACGTAATATGGTATTACGATATAACGTATAACGTTATGTAGTATTACGATATAATATATAACGTTACATGGTATTACGATACAACGTATAACGTTATGTAATTTTATGGTATTAAGTATAAGGGTATACGGTATTACGTTATATCGTATAACGTTATGTAGTGTTACGATATAACTTATAACGTAATATGGTATTACGATATAACGTATAA
>NW_025219978.1:644189-647152 GCF_014825855.1 Bombus pyrosoma | reverse complement strand
AACGTTATACGTTATATCGTAATGCTACATAACGTTATACGTTATAACGTAGTACTACATAACGTTATACGCTATAACGTAATGCTACATAACGTTAAACCTTATATCGTAACACTACATAACGTTTTACGTTATAACGTAATACTATATAACGTTATACGTTATATCGTAATGCTACATAACGTTATACGTTATAACGCAGTACTACATAACGTTATACCCTATAACGTAATGCTACATAACGTTAAACGTTATATCGTAACACTACATAGCGTTATACGTTGGAACGTAGTACTATATAACGTTATACGTTATATCGTAATACCACATATCGTTATACGTTATATCGTAATGCTACATATCGTTATACGTTATAACGTATTACCATATATCGTTATCCGTTATATCGTAATACTATATAACGTTATACGTTATATCGTAATGCTACATATCGTTAGACGTTATAACGTATTACCAAATATCGTTATCCGTTATATCGTAATACTATATAACGTTATACGTTATATCGTAATGTTACATAACGTAAAAACGTTATAACGTACTATTATATATCGTTATATGCTATATCGTAAAACTACATAACGTTATACGTTATATCGTAATGCTAGATGACGTTATACGTTATATCGTAATACTACATATCGTTATACGTTATATCGTAACAGTACATATCGTTTTTGTTATATCGTAACACTACATAACGTTATACGTTGTAACGTAGTACTACATAACGTTATACGCTATAACGTAATGCGACATAACGTTAAACGTTATATCGTAACACTACATATCGTTACGCGTAATATCGTAATACCACATGACATTATACGTTATATCGTAATGCTACATAACGTTATACGTTATAACGTAACACTACTTAACGTTATACGTTGGAACGTAGTACTACATAACGTTATACGTTATAACGTATTACCATATAACGTTATACGTTATATCGTAATTCCACATATCGTTATACCTTATATCATAATACTACATATCGATAGGCGTTATAACGTATTACCATATATCGTTATCCGTTATATCGTAATACTATATTACGTTATACGTTATATCGTAATGCTACATAACGTTATACGTTATAACGTAGTACTACATAACGTTATACGCTATAACGTAATGCTACATAACGTTAAACCTTATATCGTAACACTACATAACGTTATACGTTATAACGTAATACTATATAACGTTATACGTTATATCGTAATGCTACATAACGTTATACGTTATAACGCAGTACTACATAACGGTATACGCTTTAGCGTAATGCTACATAACGTTAAACGTTATATCGTAACGCTACATATCGTTATACGTAGTATCGTAATACCATATAACGTTATACGTCATATCGTAATGCTACATAACGTTATACGTTATAACGTAATACTATATAATGTTATAAGTTATATAGTAGTGCTACGTAACGTTATAGGTTATATCGTAGTACCATATAACGTTATACGTCATATCGTAATACTATATAGCGTTACACGATATAATGTAATACAACATAACGTTATACGTTATAACGTATTATTACATACCGTTATATGCTGTATCGTAAAACCACATAACGTTATACGTTATACCGTAATGCTAGATAACGTTATACGTTATATCGTAATACTACATATCGTTATACGTTATAACGTATTACCATATAACGTTATACGTTATATCGTAATTCCACATATCGTTATACCTTATATCATAATACTACATATCGTTAGACGTTATAACGTATTACCATATATCGTTATCCGTTATATCGTTATACTATATAACGTTATACGTCATATCGTAATGCTACATAACGTAAAAACGTTATAACGTACTATTATATATCGTTATATGCTATATCGTAAAACTACATAACGTTATACGTTATATCGTAATGCTAGATAACGTTATACGTTATATCGTAATACTACATATCGTTATACGTTATATCGTAACAGTACATATCGTTTTCGTTATATCGTAACACTACATACCGTTATACGTTGTAACGTAGTACTACATAACGTTATACGCTATAACGTAATGCTACATAACGTTATACGCTATAACGTAATGCTACATAACGTTAAACGTTATATAGTAACACTACATATCGTTACGCGTAATATCGTAATACCACATAACGTTATACGTTATATCGTAATGCTACATAACGTTATACGTTATAACGTAACACTACATAACGTTATACGTTGGAACGTAGTACTACATAACGTTATACGTTATAACGTAATACCATATAATGTTATACGTTATATCGTAATGCTACATAACATTATAAGTTATATCGTAATACTACATATCGTTATACGTTATATCGTAACAGTACATATCGTTTTCGTTATATCGTAATGCTACATAACGTTATACGTTATAACGTATTATTACATATCGTTATATGCTGTATCGTAAAACTACATAACGTTATACGATATATCGTAATGCTAGATAACGTTATACGTTATATCGTAATACTACATATCGTTATACGTTATAACGTATTACCATATAACGTTATACGTTATATCGTAAATCCACATATCGTTAAACCTTATATCATAATACTACATATCGTTAGACGTTATAACGTATTACCATATATCGTTATCCGTTATATTGTATTACTATATAACGTTATACGTTATATCGTAATGCTACATAACGTTATACGTTATAACGTAGTACTACATAACGTTATACGCTATAACGTAATGCTACATAACGTTAAACGTTATATCGTAACACTACATAGCGTTATACGTTGGAACGTAGTACTATATAACGTTATACGTTATACCGTAATGCTACATATCGTTATTCGTTATATCGTAATGCTGCATACCGTTGTCGCTTATATCGTAACAGTACATATCGTTTTCGTTATATCGTAATGC
>NW_025219978.1:640728-643689 GCF_014825855.1 Bombus pyrosoma | reverse complement strand
TTAAGTAGTATTACGATATATCGTGTAACGTTATATAGTATTACCTAATAACGTATAACGTTATATAGTATTACGATATAACGTATAACGTTATATGGTAATATGATATAACGTATAAAGGTATGTAGTATTACGTTATTTCGTATAACGTCATGTAGTATAACGTTACAACGTGTAACGTTATATAGTATTGCGTTATAACGTTTAACGTTATGCAGCATTACGTTATAGCGTATAACGTTATGTAATATTACGTTATAACGTATAACGTTATGTAGTATTACGTTATAATGTATAACGTTATGTAGTACTACTATGTAACGTATAACGCTATGTAGTACTACGTTATAGCGTATAACGTTATGTAGTACTAAAATATAACGTATAACGTTATGTAGCATTACGATATAACGAATCACGTAATGTATTATTACGATATAACGTAGAACGTTATGTAGCATTACGATATAACGAATCACGTAATGTATTATTACGATATAACGTAGAACGTTATGTAGCATTACGTTATAGCGTATAACGTTATGTAGCATTACGTTATAACGTATAACGTTATGTACCATTACGATATAACGCATAACGGTATGTTGTATTACGATATAACGTATAACGTTATGTAGCATTACGGTACAACGTATAACGACATATGGTATTACGATATAACGTATAACGTTATGTAGTGTTACGTTATAACGCATAACGTTAAATAGTACTACGATGTAACGTATAACGCTATGTAGCACTACGTTATATCGTACATCGTTATGTAGTATTACGTTATAACGTATAACGTTATGTAGTATTATGTTACAACGTAGAACGTTATGTAGCATTACGTTATAGCGTATGACGTTATGTGGTATTACGACGTAACGTATAACGTTATGTGGTATTACGACGTGACGTGTAACGTTATGTTGTGTTACGTTATAACGTATAACGACATATGGTATTACGATATAACGTATAACGTTATATTGTACTACCACATAACGTATTATGATATGTAGTGTTACGTTATAACGTATGACGTTATGTAGTACTACATTAGAACGTGCAACGTTATATAGTATTACGATATAACGTATAACGCTTTATGGTATTACGATATAACGTATAACGATATGTAGTGTTACGATATGACGTATAACGTTAGATAGTGTTACCTTCTAACGTATAACGTTATATAGTATTACGATATATCGTATAACGTTATGTAGCATTACGTTATAGCTCATAACGTTATATTGTATTACGATATAACGTATAACGATATGTTGTATTACGATATAACGTATATCGTTATGTAGCATTACTTTATAGCGTATAACGCTATGTAGCACTACGTTATAGCGTATAACGTTATGTAGTAATACGTTACAACGTATAACGTTATATAGTATTACGATATAACGTATAACGTTGTGTGGTATTACGATATAACGTATAAGGGTATGTAGTGTTACGATATAACGTATGACGTTATGTACTATTACGTTATAACGATTAACACTATGTAGCATTACGATATAACGCATAACGTTAAGTAGTATTACGATATATCGTGTAACGTTATATAGTATTACCTAATAACGTATAACGTTATATAGTATTACGATATAACGTATAACGTTATATGGTAATATGATATAACGTATAAAGGTATGTAGTATTACGTTATTTCGTATAACTTCATGTAGTATAACGTTACAACGTGTAACGTTATATAGTATTGCGTTATAACGTTTAACGTTATGTAGCATTACGTTATAGCGTATAACGTTATGTAATATTACGTTTTAACGTATAACGTTATGTAGTATTACGTTATAATGTATACGTTATGTAGTACTACTATGTAACGTATAACGTTATGTAGTACTCCGTTATAACGTATAACGTGATGTAGCATTACGTTACAACGCATAACGTTATGTTGCATTACGTTATAGCGTATAACGTTATGTAGCATTACGATATAACGTATAACGTTATGTAGTATTACGATATATATTATAATGATATGTAGTATTATGATATAGCGTAAAACGTTATGTACTATTACGTTATAACGATTAACGCTATGTAGTATTACCTTATAGCGTATAACGTTGTATAGTATTACGATATAACGTATAACGTTATATGGTAATATGATATAAGGTATAAAGGTACGTAGTATTACGTTATTTCGTATAAAGTCATGTAGTATAACGTTACAACGTGTAACGTTATATAGTATTGTGTTACAACGTTTAATGTTATGTAGCATTACGTTATAACGTATAACGTTATGTAATATTATGTTATAACGTGTAACGTTATGTAGTATTACGTTATAATGTATAACGTTATGTAGTACTACTATGTAACGTATAACGTTATGTAGTACAACGTTATAACGTATAACGTGATGTAGTATTACGATATAACGCATAACGTTACGTAGCATTTCGTTTTAGCGTATAACGCTATGTGGTATTACGATATAACGTATAACGTTATGTAGCATTACGATATAACGAATCACATTATGTAGCATTACGATATAACGTATAACGTTAGATTGTGTCACGTTCTAACGTATAATGTTATATAGTATTACGATATAACGTATAACGTTATGTAGTGTTACGTTATAAAGCATAACGTTATGTATAATACTATATAACGTATAACGTTACATGGTATTACGATATAACGTATAGCGATTTGTAGTATTACGTTATAACGTATAACGTTACGCAGCATTACGAAGTAACGTACAACGTCACATGGTAATACGATATAAGGTATATCGATTTGTAGTATTACGATATAACGTATAAAGCTATGCAGCATTACGATATAACGTATAACGTTAAGTAGTATTACGATATAACGTGTAACCGTATCTAGTATTACGTTATAACGTATAACGTTATGTAGTATTACGATATAACG
>NW_025219978.1:639044-640228 GCF_014825855.1 Bombus pyrosoma | reverse complement strand
TACTGCTATGTAACGTTATACGTTATATCATAATGCTACATAACGTTATACGTTATACCGTAATGCTACATAACGTTATCAATTATATCGTAATACTATATAACGTTATACGTTATAACGTAATACTATATAACGTTATACGTTATACCGTAATGCTACATAACGTTATACGTTATACCGTAATGCTACATAACGTTATTAGTTATAACCTAATACTACATAACGTTATACGTTATAACGTAATAGTATATAACGTGACACGTTATAACGTAATGCTACATAACGATATACGTTATAACGTAATGCTATGTAACGTTATACGTTATATCATAATGCTACCAAACGTTATACGTTATAACGTAATACTATATAACGTTATACGTTATATCGTAATACTATATAACGTTATACGTTATAACGTAATGCTATATAACGTGATACGTTACATCCTAATGCTACATAATGTTATACGTTTTACCGTAATGCTACATAACGTTATACGTTATAACGTAATGCTATATAACGTTATACGTTTTATCATAGTGCTACGTAACGTTATACGTTATAACGTAATACTACATAACGTTATACGTTATAACGTAATGCTATATAACGTTATACATTATATCATATTGCTACGTAACGTCATACGCTATACCGTAATGCTACATAACGTTATACGTTATAACGTACTGGTTTGTAACGTTATACGTTATATCATAATGCTACATAACGTTATACGTAATACCGTAATGCTATGTAACGTTATACGTTATATCATAATGCTACATAACGTTATACGTCATACCGTAATGCTACATAACGTTATTAGTTTTAACGTAATACTACATAACGTTATACGTTATAACGTAATACTATATAACGTTACACGTTATAACGTAATGCTACATAACGTTATACGTTATATCATAATGCTACATAACGTTATACGTTATAACGTAATATTATATAACGTTATACGTTATAGCGTAATGCTATATAACGTTATACGTTATATCATATTGCTACGTAACGTCATACGTTATACCGCAATGCTACATAACGTTATACGTTATAACGTACTGGTATGTAACGTTATACGTTATATCATAATGCTACATAACGTTATACGTTATATCATATTGCTATGTAACGTTATACGTTATACCGTAATGCTACATAAC
>NW_025219978.1:637361-638544 GCF_014825855.1 Bombus pyrosoma | reverse complement strand
ATCGTATTACCATATAACGTTATACGTTATATCGTATTACAATATAACGTTATGCGTTATATCGTAATACTACATATCGTTACACGTTATAATGTAATTCTACATAACGTTATACGTTATAATGTAGTACTAAATACCGTTATACGTTATACCGTAATACTACATAACATTATACGTTATATCGTATTACCATATAACGATATAGGTTATATCGTATTACCATATAACGTTATACGTTATATCGTAATACTACATAACGTTACACGTTATAATGTAATTCTACATAACGTTATACGTTATAATGTAATACTACATACCGTTATACGTTATAACGTAATACTACATAACGTTATACGTTATATCGTATTACCATATAACGTTATACGTTATATCGTAATACCATATAACGTTATACGTTATATCGTAATACTACATAACGTTACACGTTATAATGTAATTCTACATAACGTTATACGTGATATCGTAATACTACATAACGTTATACGTTATATCGTAATACTATACAAAGTTATGCGTTATAAGGTAATACTACATAGCGTTATACGTTATAACGTAATACTACATAACGATATACGTTATAACGTAATAACACATAACGTTATACACTATATCGCTATGCTACATAACGTTATACGTTATATCGTATTACCATTAAACGTTATACGTGATATCGTAATACCATTAAACGTTATACGTTATATCGTCATACTACATAACGTTTTACGTTATAATGTAACACTATATATTGTTATACGTTATATCGTAGTACTACATAACGTTATACGTTATATCGTAATGCTACATAACGTTATACGTTATATCGTATTACCATATAACGTTATACGTTATATCGTATTACCATATAACGTTATACGTTATATCGTATTACCATATAACGTTATACGTTATATCGTAATACTACATAACGTTACACGTTATAATGTAATTCTACATAACGTTATCCGTTATAATGTAATACTACATACCGTTACACGATATATCGTATTACAATATAGCGTTATACGTTATATCTTAATACTACATATCGTTATACGTTATATCGTAATACTACATATCGTTATACGTTATATCGTATCGCTATATAACGTTATACGTTATATAGTATTACAATATAACGTAATACGTTATACCGTAATACTAC
>NW_025219978.1:635683-636861 GCF_014825855.1 Bombus pyrosoma | reverse complement strand
GTCATATAACGTTACATAGTATTACGTTATAACGTATAATGTTATGTGGTATTACGATATGACGTATGACGTAATGTAGTATTAGGATATAACGTATAACGTTATGTGGTGTTACGATATGAAGTATAACGTCTTATAGCAATACGATATAACGTATAACGTTATGTGGTGTTACGATAGGACGTATAACGTTATATAGAATTACGATATGACGTATAACGTCATATAGCAATACGATATTACGTATAACGTTATGTGGTGATACGACATGTCATATAACGTTACATAGTATTACGTTATAACGTATAATGTTATGTGGTATTACGATATGACGTATGACGTAATGTAGTATTAGGATATAACGTATAACGTTATGTGGTGTTACGATATGAAGTATAACGTCTTATAGCAATACGATATAACGTATAACGTTATATAGTATTACGATATAACGTATAACGTTATGTAGTGTTACGATATGACGTATAACGTTATATATAATTACGTTATAACGTATAACGTTATGTGATATTACGATATGACGTATAGCGTAATGTAGTATTAGGATGTAATGTATATCATCATATAGCAATACGATATAGCGTATAACGTTATGTGGTGTTACGATATGACGTATAACGTTATATATAATTACGTTAAAACGTATAACGTTATGTGGTGTTACGAAATGACGTATAACGTAATGTAGTATTAGGATATAACGTATATCGTCATATAGCAATACGATATAACGTATAACGTTATGTGGTGTTACGATATGACGTATAACGTTATATATAATTACCTTATAACGTATAACGTTATGTGATATTACGATATGACGTATAGCGTAATGTAGTATTAGGATGTAATGTATATCATCATATAGCAATACGATATAGCGTATAACGTTATGTGGTGTTACGATATGACGTATAACGTTATATATAATTACGTTATAACGTACAACGTTATGTGCTATTACGATATGACGTATAACGTAATGTAGTATTAGGATATAACGTATATCATCATATAGCAATACGATATAGCGTATAACGTTATGTGGTGTTACGATATGTCATATAACGTTACATAGTATTACGTTATAACGTATAATGTTATGTGGTATTACGATATGACGTATGACGTAATGTAGTATTAGGATATAACGTATA
>NW_025219978.1:634006-635183 GCF_014825855.1 Bombus pyrosoma | reverse complement strand
ATATGTAATAATACGTTATAACGTATAACGTTATGTGGTATCACATTATATCGTGTAACGCTATATAGTACTACGATATAACGTATAACGTTATGTAGTATTACGATATAACGTATAACGATATCTAGTATTACGATATAACGTATAATGTAATGTAGCATTACGATATAATGTATAATGTAATGTAGCATTACGATATAACGTATAACGTTACATAGTATTACGTTATAACGTATAACGTTATGTAGTGTTACGTTATAACGTATATCGTTATATAGCATTACGATATAACGTATAACGTTATATAGTATTACGTTATAACGTATAACGTTATATAGTGTTACGTTATAACGTATAACGTTATATAGCATTACGATATAACGTATAACGTTATGTAGTATTACGATATAACGGATAACGTTATATGGTAATACGTTATAACGTATAACGATATGTAGTATTACGATATAACGTATAATGTAATGTAGCATTACGATAAAACGTATAACGTTATATAGTATTACGTTACAACGTATAACATTATGTAGTATTACGTTATAACGTATAACGTTATCTAGCAATATGATATAACGTATAACGTTATGTAGTTTTTCGATACAGCATATAACGATATGTAATAATACGTTATAACGTATAACGTTATGCGGTATTACATTATATCGTGTAACGCTATATAGTATTACGATATAATGTATAACGTTATATGGTACTACGTTATAACGTATAACGATATGTAGTATTGCGATATAACGTATAACGTTATCTGTCATTACGATATATCGTATAACGTTATGTAGTTTTACGATATAGCATATAACGATATGTAATAATACGTTATAACGTATAACGTTATGTGGTATTACATTATATCGTGTAACACTATATAGTATTACGATATAACGTATAACGTTATGTGGCATTACGATATAACGTATAACGATATCTAGTATTACGATGTAACGTATAATGTAATGTAGCATTACGATATAACGTATAACGTTATATAGTATTACGATATAACGTATAGCGATATGTGGTATTACGATATAACGTATAACGTTATGTAGTTTTACTATGTAGCATAAAACGGTATGTAATAATACGTTATAACGTATAACGTTATGTGGTATTACATTATAACGTGTAACGCTATATA
>NW_025219978.1:631743-633506 GCF_014825855.1 Bombus pyrosoma | reverse complement strand
ACGTTATATAGCATTACGTTATAACGTATAACGTTATATAGTATTACGTTATAACGTATAACGATATGTAGCATCACGATATAATGTATAACGTTATATAGCATTACGTTATAACGTTTAACGTTATATAGTATTACTTCATAACGTATAACGCTATGTAGCATTATGATATAACGTGTAACGTTATGTAGTATTACGGAATAACGTATAACGTTATGTAGCATCGCGATATAACGTATAACGTTATGTAGCATCGCGATATAAGGTATAACGATATGTAGCATCACGATATAACGTATAACGTTATATAGCATTACGTTATAACGTATAAAGTTACATAGTATTACGTTATAACGTATAACGTTATGTAGCATCGCGATATAACGTATAACGATATGTAGCATCACGATATAACGTATAACGTTATATAGCATTACGTTATAACGTATAACGTTACATAGTATTACGTTATAACGTATAACGATATGTAGCATCACGATATAATGTATAACGTTATATAGCATTACGTTATAACGTTTAACGTTATATAGTATTACTTCATAACGTATAACGTTATATAGCATTACGCTATAACGTATAACGTTATATAGCTTTACGTTATAACGTATAACGTTATATAGCATTACGTTATAACGTATAACGTTATATAGTATTACGTTATAACGTATAACGATATGTAGCATCACGATATAACGTATAACGTTATATAGCATTACGTTATAACGTAGATATGTAGAATCGCGATATAACGTATAACGTTATATAGCATTACGATATAACGTATAACGTTCTATAGTATTACGTTATAACGTATAACGTTATATAGCACTACGTTATAACGTATAACGTTCTATAGTGTTACGTAATAACGTGTAACGTTATGTAGTATTACGGTATAACGTATAACGCTATGTAGCATTACGATATAACGTATAACGTTAACTAGCTTTACGTTATAACGTATAACGTTATATAGTATTACGTTGTAACGTATAACGCTATGTAGCATTACGGTATAACGTATAACGTTGTATAGCATTACGTTATAACGTATGACGCTATGTAGCATTACGATATAATGTATAACGTTATATAGCTTTACGTTATAACGTATAACGTTATATAGTATTACGTTATAACGTATAACGCTATGTAGCATTACGGTATAACGTATAACGTTGTAGAGCATTACGTTATAACGTATAACGATATGTAGCATCACAATATAATGTATAACGTCATATAGCTTTACGTTATAACGTATAACGTTATATAGTATTACGTTATAACGTATAACGTTATATAGCATTACGTTATAACGTATAACGTTATATAGTATTACGTTATAGCGTATAACGATATGTAGCATCACGATATAATGTATAACGTTATATAGCATTACGTTATAACGTTTAACGTTATATAGTATTACTTCATAACGTATAACGCTATGTAGCATTATGATATAACGTGTAGCGTTATGTAGTATTACGGTATAACGTATAACGTTATGTTGCAATACGATATAACCTATAACGTTATATAGCATTACGTTATAACGTATAACGTTACATAGTATTACGTTATAACGTATAACGTTATGTAGCATCGCGATATATGGTATAACGATATGTAGCATCACGGTATAACGTATAACGTTATATAGCATTACGTTATAACGTATAACGTTACATAGTATTACGTTATAACGTATAACGTTATGTAGCATCGCGATATAACGT
>NW_025219978.1:629492-631243 GCF_014825855.1 Bombus pyrosoma | reverse complement strand
AACGTATAACGTTATATAGCATTACGTTATTACGTACAACGTTATATAGCATTACGTTATAACGTATAACGTTATGTAGCATTACGGTATAACATATAACGTTATGTAGCACTGTGATATAACGTATAACGTTTTATAGCATTACGTTGTAACGTATAACGTTATATAGTATTACGTTATAACGTATAACGTTATGTAGCATTACGGTATAACACGTAACGTTATGTAGCATTACGGTATAACACGTAACGTTATGTAGCATTACGGTATAACATATAACGTTATGTAGCATTACAATATAACGTATAACGTTATGTAGCATTACGGTATAACGTATAACGTTATATAGTATAACGTTATACCGTATAACGTTATATAGCATTATGTTATAACGTATAACGTTATGTAGCTTTACGGTATAACGTATAACGTTATGTAGCACTATGATATAACGTATAACGTTATATATCATTGCGTTATGACGTATAACGTTATATAGCATTACGTTATATCGTATAACGTTATGCAGCATTACGTTATAACGTATAACGTTATATAGCATTACGTTATTACGTACAACGTTATATAGCATCACGTTATAACGTATAACGTTATGCAGCATTACGGTATAACATATAACGTTATGTAGCACTGTGATATAACGTATAACGTTATATATCATTGCGTTATGACGTATAACGTTATATAGCATTACGTTATATCGTATAACGTTATGCAGCATAACGTTGTAACGTATAACGTTATATAGTATTACGTTATAACGTATAACGTTGTGTAGCATTACGGTATAACACGTAACGTTATGTAGCATTACGGTATAACATATAACGTTATGTATTATTGCGTTGTATCGTTTAACGTTATGTAGCTTTGCGTTATGACGTATAACGTTATATAGCATTTCGTTATAACGTATAACGTTTTGTAGCATTACGGTATAACACGTAACGTTATGTAGCATTACGGTATAACATATAACGTTATGTAGCATTACAATATAACGTATAACGTTATGTAGTATTACGTTATAACGTATAACGTTATATAGCTTTGCGTTATGACGTATAACGTTATATAGCATTACGTTATAACGTATAACGTTATATAGCATTACGTGATAACGTATAACGTTATATAGCTTTGCGTTATGACGTATAACGTTATATAGCATTACGTTATAACGTATAACGTTATATAGCATTACGTTATAACGTATAACGTTATATAGTATTACGTTATAACGTATAACGTTATATAGTATTGCGTTATAACGTATAACGTTATATAGCATTACGTTATAACGTATAACGTTATGTAGCATTACGGTATATCGTATAACGTTATGTATTATTGCGTTGTATCGTATAACGTTATATAGCTTTGCATTATGACGTATAACGTTATATAGCATTTCGTTATAACGTATAACGTTATGTAGCATTACGGTATAACGTATAACGTTATATAGCATTACGTTATAACGTATAACGTTATATAGCATTACGTTATAACGTATAACGTTATGTAGCAGTACGGTATAACGTATAACGTTATATAGCATTACGTTATGACTTACATCGTTATATAGTGTTATGTTATGTCGTATAACGTTATGTAGTATTACGTTATATCGTATAACGTTATGTAGCATTATGGTATAACGTATAACGTTATGTAGCATTACGATATAACGTATAACGTTATGTAGTATTACGTTATAACGTATAACG
>NW_025219978.1:627825-628992 GCF_014825855.1 Bombus pyrosoma | reverse complement strand
GTATAACGATAGATAGTATTACGTTATAACGTATAGCGTTATATAGTATTAGCTTATAATGTACATCGTTATATTGTAATACGATATAACGTATAGCGGTCCGTAGTAGTACGTTATAACATATAACGTTATGTAGTATTACGTTATATCGTATAACGTTATGTAGTATTACGTTATAACGAATAACGTCATGTAGAATTACGTTACATCGTATAACGTTCAGTAGTAATACGTTATAACGTATAACGTTATGTAGTAATACGTTATAATGTACAACGTTATATCGTAATACGTTATAACGTATGTCGTTATATGGTAATACGTTATAACGTATATCGTTATATGGTGGAACATTATCACGTATATCGTTATATGGTAGTACGTTATGATATATAACGTTCAGTAGTACTTCGTTAGAACGTATAGCGTTATATAATATTACCTTATAACGTATATAGTTATATAGTAATACGCTACAACGTATAACGTTATATAGTATTACGTTATAACGTACATCGTGATATAGTAATACGTTATAACGAATAACATCATGTAGTATTAATTTATATCGTATAACGTGATATAGTATTACGTTAAAACGTATAACGTTGTATACTATTACGTTATAACGTATAACGCTATGTAGTAATACGCTACAACGTATAACGTTATATAGTATTACGTTATAACGTACATCGTGATATAGTAATACGTTATAACGAATAACATCATGTAGTATTAAGTTATATCGTATAACGTGATATAGTATTACGTTAAAACGTATAACGTTGTATACTATTACGTTATAACGTATAACGCTATGTAGTATTACGTTATAACGTATAACGTTATGTAGTATTACGTTATAACATATAACGTTATGTAGTATTACGTTATAACGAATAACGATATGCATTAATACGATATAGCGCATAGCGTTATGTAGTATTACGTTAAAACGATAGTGTTATATACTATTACGTTATAACGTATAACGATATGTAGTATTACGTTATAACGTATATCGTTATATGGTAAAACGTTATAATGTATAACGTTCAGTAGTATTACGTTATAACGTCTTAGGTTTTGTGGTATTAAGTTATAACGTATAACGTTATATACTATTACGATAAAACATATAACGTTATATGGTGTTACGTTATA
>NW_025219978.1:625581-627325 GCF_014825855.1 Bombus pyrosoma | reverse complement strand
CGATATAACGTATAACGTTATGTAGCATTACGACATAACGTACAACGTTATGTAGCATTACGATATAACATTTATCGTAATGTAGTATTACGTTGTAACGTATAACGTCATGTAGTATTACGTTATAACGTATATCGTTATGTAGTATTACGTTGTAACGTATAACGTCATGTAGTATTACGTTATAACGTATAACGTTACGTAGCATTACGGTATAACGTATAATGTTATGTAGTTTTACGATACAACGTATAACGTTATGTAGCATTACGTTATAACGTATATCGTTATGTACTATTACGTTGTAACGTATAACGTCATGTAGTATTACGTTATAACGTATAACGTTATGTAGCATTACGTTATAACGCACAACGCCATGTAGTATTACGTTATAACATATAACGTTATGTAGCATTATGTTATAACGTATAACGTTCTACGGTATTACGATATAACGTCATGCAGCATTACGTTATAACGTATAACGATATATAGTATTACGATATACCGTATAATGCTATATGGTATTACGATATAATGTATGACGACATGTTGTATTACGTTATAACGTATATCGTTATGCAGCAATATGCTATAACGTATAACGTTATGTAGTATTACGATATAAAGTTTATCGTTATGTAGTATTACGTTGAAACGTATAACCTCATGTAGTATTACGTTATAACGTATAACGTTATGTAGCATTATGTTATAACGTATAACGTTCTATGGTATTACGTTATAACGTATATCGTTATGTAGTATTACGTTGTAACGTATAACGTAATGTAGTATCACGTTATAACTTATAACGTTATGTAGCATTACGTTATAACATATATCGTTATGTAGCATTACGATATAACGTATAACGTTATGTAGCATTGCGATATAACGTATATCGTTATGTAGTATTACGTTGAAACGTATAACCTCATGTAGTATTACGTTATAACGTATAACGTTGTGTAGCATTATGTTTCTAACGTATAACGTTCTATAGTATTACGTTATAACGTATAACGTTATGTAGCATTACGTTATAACGTATATTATTATGTAGCCCTACGTTATAACGTATAACGTTATGTGGTATTACGATATAACGTATAACGTTATATGGTATTACGATGTAACGAATAACGTTATGTAGCATTATTTTGTAACGTATAACGTTATATGGTATTACGCTATAACATGTATCGTTGTGTAGCATTACGATATAACATATAACGTTATGTAGTATTACGTAGTAACATATAACGTAATGTAGTATCATGTTATAACTTATAACGTTATGTAGCATTACGTTATAACATATATCGTTATGTAGTATTACGATATAACGTATAACGTTATGTAGCATTACGTTATAACGTATATCGTTATATAGTATTACGATATAACGTCTAACGTTATGTAGCATTGCGATATAACGTATAAAGTTATGTAGCATTACGATATAACGTATATCGTTATGTAGTATTACGTTGTAACGTATAACGTCATGTAGTATTACGTTATTACGTATAACGTTAAGTAGCATTATGCTATAACGTATAACGTTATGTAGTATTACGATATAACGTGTAACGTTATTTAGCATTACGATATAACGTATATCGTTGTGTAGCATTACGATATAACATATAAGGTTATGTAGTATTACGTTGTAACGTATAACGTCATGTAGTATTACGATATTACGTATAACGTTATGTAGCATTACTTTATAACG
>NW_025219978.1:623356-625081 GCF_014825855.1 Bombus pyrosoma | reverse complement strand
CGTAATACTATATAACGTTATACGTTATAACGTAATGCTACATAACGTTATACGTTATAACATAATGCTATATAACGTTATACGTTACATCGTAATGCTATATAACGTTATACGTTATATCGTAATGCTACATAACGTTATACGTTATATCGTAATCCTACATAACGTTATACGTTATAACGTAATGCTATATAACGTTATACGTTATATCGTGATGTTACATATCGTTATACGTTATAACGTAATACTATATAACGTTATACGTTATATCGTAATGCTATATAACGTTATACGTTATATCGTAATGCTACATAACGTTATTCGTTATAACGTAACACTATATAACGTTATACGTTATATAGTAATGCTATATAAGGTCATACGTTACAACTCAATAATACATAACGTTATACATTATAACGTAATACTATATAACGTTATACGTTATAACGTAATGCTATATAACGTTATACGTTATATCGTAATGCTACATAACGTTATTCGTTATAACGGAACACTATATAACGTTATACGTTATATAGTAATGCTATATAAGGTCATACGTTACAACTCAATAATACATAACGTTATACATTATAACGTAATACTACATAACGTTATACGTTATAACGTAAAGCTATATGACGTTATACGTTATATCGTAATGCTACATAACGTTATGCGTTATATCGTATTCCTTCCCAACGTTATACGTTATATCGTAATGCTACATAACGTTATTCGTTATATCGTAATCCTACATAACGTTATACGTTATAACGTAATGCTACATAACGTCATACGCTATACCGTGATGCTACATAACGTTATACGTTATAACGAAATACTACATAACATTATACGGTATAACGTAATGCTATATAACGTTATACGTTATATCGTGATACTATATAACGTTATACGTTATAACGTAATACTATATAACGTTATATGTTATATCGTGATGCTTCATAACGTTATACCTTATATGGTAATGCTACATAACGTTATACGTTATATCGTAATGCTACATAACGTTAAGAGTTATATCGTAATACTATATAACGTTATACGTTACAACATAATGCTATATAACGTTATACGTTATATGGTAATGCTACATATCGTTATACGTTATAACGTAACACTATATAACGTTATACGTTATATAGAAATGCTATATAACGTCATACGTTACAACTCAATTATACATAACGTTATACGTTTTAACGTAATACTACATAACGTTAAACGTTATAACGTATTCCTACATGACGTTATACGTTATAACGTAATGCTACATAACGTCATACGTTATACCGTGATGCTACATAACGTTATACGTTATAACGTAATACTATATAACGTTATACGTTATAACGTAATGCCATATAAGGTTATACGTTATATCCTAATGCTACATAATGTTATACGTTATAGCGTAATCCTACATAACGTTATTCGTTATATCGTAGTCCTACATAACGTTATACGTTATAACGTAATACTATATAACGTTATAAGTTATATCGTAATGCTACATAACGTTATACGTTATATCGTAATCCTACATAACGTTATACGTTATAGCGTAATGCTATATAACGTTATACGTCATATCGTAATGCTACATAACGTTATTCGCTATAACGTAACACTATATAACGTTATACGTTATATAGTAATGCTATATAAGGTCATACGTTACAACTCAATAATACATAA
>NW_025219978.1:621713-622856 GCF_014825855.1 Bombus pyrosoma | reverse complement strand
TTGTTCGTTATAACGTATTACTATATAACGATATAAGTTATAACGTAATGCTATATAACGTTATACGTTGTAACGTATTACTATATAACGATATACGTTATAACGTAATACTATATAACGTTATGGGTTGTAACGTATTACTATATAACGACATACGTTATAACGTAATAATACATAACGTTATACGTTATAACGTAATACTACTGAACGTTGTTCGTTATAACGTACTACTGTATAACGATATACGTTATAACGTGATAATACATAATGTTATACATTTTAATGAAATACTACATAACGTTGTACGATGTAACGTAATACTACATAACGTTGTTCGTTATAACGTATTACTATATAACGATATACGTTATAACGTAATAATACATAATGTTATACGTTATAACGTAATACTACATAACATTTCACGTTATAACGTTTCTTACATATAACGACATACGTTATATCGTATTACCATATAGCGATGTACGTTATAACGTAATAATACATAACGTTATACGTTATAACGTAATACTACTGAACGTAGTTCGTTATAACGTACTACTGTATAACGATATACGTTATAACGTAATAATACATAATGTTATACATTTTAATGAAATACTACATAACGTTATACGATGTAACGTAATACTACATAACGTAGCTCGTTATAACGTATTACTGTATAACGATAGACGTTATAACGAAATGCTATATAACGTTATTCGTTATAACGTATTACCATAAAACGATGTACGTTATAACGTAATAATACATAATGTTATACGTTATAACGAAATACCACTGAACGTCGTACATCATAACGTACTACCATATAACGACTTAAGTTTTAACGTATTACCATATAACGACATACGTTTTAACGTATTACCATATAACGATATACGTTATAACGTAATATTACATAAGGTTATACGTTATAACGTATTACCATAAAACGATATACGTTATAACGTAATATTAAATAATGTTATACGTAATAACGAAATACTACTGAACGTTATACATCATAACGTACTACTATATAACGATGTACGTTGTAAGGAACTACTACTGAACGTTATACGTTATAACGTAATACAACTGAACGTTGTTCGTTATTACGTACTACTATACAACGAT
>NW_025219978.1:620076-621213 GCF_014825855.1 Bombus pyrosoma | reverse complement strand
TATAACGTTATGTATCATTACGATATAACGTATAACGATATGTAGTAATACGTTATGACGTATAACCTAATGTAGCATAACGATACAACATATAACGTTATGTAGCATTATGATATAACGTATAACGTTGTGTGTCATTACGATATAACGTACAAGCTATTTAGTATTACGATATAACGTATAACGTTATGTAGCATTATGATATAACGTATAACGTTATGTATCATTACGATATAACGTATAACGTTATGTATCATTACGATATAACGTATAACCTAATGTAGCATTACGATATAACGTATAACGTTATGTAGCATTATGATATAACGTATAACGTTATGTAGCATTACGATATAACGTATAACGTTATATAGTAATACGTTATGACGTATAACGCTATGTAGTATTACGATATAATGTATAACGTTATGTAGCATTACGATATAACGTATAACGTTATGTAGCATTACGATATAACATATAACGTTATATAGCACTACGTTATAACGTATAACGTTATGTAGTAATACGTTATGACGTATAACATTATATAGTATTACGATATAACGTATACTGTTATGTGATGTTATGTTATGACGTACAACATTTTATAGTATTACGATATAACGTATAACGTTATGTGATATTACGATACAACGTATAACGTTATTTAGCATTATGATATAACGTATAACGTTATGTGCCATTACGATATAACGTATAACGTTATGTATCATTACGATATAACGTATAAAGTTATGTATCGTTACGATATAACGTATAACGTTATGTAGCATTACGATATAACGTATAACGTTATGTAGCATTACGATATAACGTATAACGTTATGTAGCATTACGATATAACGTATAAAGTTATTTTATCATTACGATATACCGTATAACGTTATGTATCATTACGATATAACGTATAACGTTATGTAGTAATACGTTATGACGTATAACGTTATGTAATATTACGTTATAAGGTATAACGTTATGTAGTATTACGATATAACGTATAATGTTTTGTAGCATTACGATATAACGTATAACGTTATGTATCATTACGATATAACGTATAACGTTATGTAGTAATACGTTATGACGTATAACATTATATAGTACTACGATATA
>NW_025219978.1:617304-619576 GCF_014825855.1 Bombus pyrosoma | reverse complement strand
ACATAACGTTATACTTTATATCGTAAGACTATATGGCGTCATACGATGTAACGTAATGCTACATAAGGTTATACGTTATATCGTAATACTATATAGCGTCATACGTTTTAACGTAATACTACATAACGTTACACGATATATCGTAATACTACATAACGTTATACGTTATAACGTAATGCTACATAACGTTATACGTTATATCGCAATACTATATAGCGTCATACGTTCTAACATAATACTACATAACGTTACACGATAAATCGTAATACTACATAACGTTATACGTTATATCGTAATACCATATAACGTTATACGCTATGACGTAATGCTACATAACGTTATACGTTATATCGTAAGACTATATAGCGTCATACGTTGTAACGTAGTACTACATAACGTTATACGTTATATCGTAACACAACATATAGTTATACGTTATATCGTAATGCTACATAACGTTATACGTTATAACGAGTTACCATATACCGTTATACGTTATATCGTAATACTACATAAGATTATATGCTGTATCGTAATGCTACATAACGTTATACGTTATATCGTAATACTATATAGCGTCATACGTTATATCGTAATACCATATATCGTTATACGTTATAACGTAATGCTACAAAACGTTATACGTTATGTCGTAGTGCTACATAACGTTATACGTTATATCGTAATACTACATAAGGTTATATGTTGTATCGTAATGCTACATAACGTTATACGTTATATCGTAATGCTATATAACGTTATACGTTGTAACATAGTACTACATAACGTTACACGTTATATCGTAATATTATATAGCGTCATACGTTGTAACTTAGTACTACATATCGTTATACGTTATATCGTAAGACTACATATCGTTATAAGTTATATCGTAATACCATATAACGTTATACGCTATAACGTAATGCTACATAACGTTATACGTTGTATCGTAATTCCATATATCGTTATACGTTATATCGTAATGCTACATAACGTTATACGTTATAACGAGTTACCATATAACATTATACGTTATATCGTAATACTACATAAGGTTACATGTTGTATCGTAATGCTACATATCGTTATACGTTATAGCGTAATACTACATAACGTTATACGTTATATCGTAACACTACATATCGTTATACGTTATATCGTAATACTATATAGCGTCGTACGATATATCGTAATACTACATTACGTTATACGCTGTAACGTAATGCTACATAACGTTATACGTTATATCATAAGACTATATGGCGTCATACGTTGTAACTTAATGCTACATAACGTTATACGTTATATCGTAATACTACATAGCGTCATACGTTTTAACGTAATACTACATAACGTTACACGATATATCGTAATACTACATAACGTTATACGTTATAACGTAATGCTACATAACGTTATACGTTATGTCGTAATACTACATATCGTTATACGTTATGTCGTAATACCATATAGCGTTGTACGTTATAACGTAGTACCATATAGCGTTATACGTTATACCGTAGTGCTACATAACGTTATACGTTATATCGTAATACCACAAATCGTTATACGTTATAACGTAATGCTACAAAACGTTATACGATATGTCGTAGTGCTACATAACATTATACGTTATATCGTAATACTATATAGCGTCATACGTTGTAACGTAATACTACATAACGTTACACGTTATATCGTAATACTATATAGCGTCATACGTTGTATCATAATGTTGCATAACGTTATACGTTATATCGTAATGCTACATAACGTTATACGTTGTATCGTAATTCCATATATCGTTATACGTTATATCGTAATACTAAATACCGTTATACGTTATATCATAATACCATATATAGTTATACATTATAACGAGTTACCATATACCGTTATACGTTATATCGTAATACTACATAAGAATATATGTTGTATCGTAATGCTACATAACGTTATACGTTATATCGTAATACTATATAGCGTCATACGTTGTAACGGAATGCTACATAACGTGGTACGTTATGTCGTAATGCTACATAACGTTACACGTTATATCGTAATACTATGTAGCGTCATACGTTGTAACCTAATACTACATAACGTTACACGATATATCGTAATACTACATAACGTTATACGTTATATCGTAAGACTATATAGCGTCATACGTTATATCGTAATACCATATAACGTTATACGCTATAACGTAATGCTACATAACGTTATACGTTATATCGTAAGACTATATAGCGTCATACGTTGTAAC
>NW_025219978.1:615571-616804 GCF_014825855.1 Bombus pyrosoma | reverse complement strand
GTTATAACGTATAACGTTATATAGAATTACGTTATAGCGTATAACGTTATATGGTATTAGCATAACGTATAACGTTATGTAGCATTACGTTATAACGTATAGCTATATGTAGTATTACGATGTAACGTATAACGTTATGTAGCATTACGTTATAACGTATAACTCTATGTAGATATATGTTATAACTTATGGCGTTATGTAGTATTACGGTATAACGTATAACGCTATGTAGCATTACTTTATAACGTATAACGTTATGTAGATATATGTTATAACGTATAACGTTATGTAGCATTACGTTATTACGTATAACGTTATATAGTATTACGTTATAACGTATAACGTTATATGGTATTAGGATGTAACGTATAACGTTATGTATCATTGCGTTATAACGTATAACGCTATGTAGATAAATGTTATAACGTATAACGTTATGTAGCATTACGTCATAACGTAAAACGTTATGTAGCATTACGTTATTACGTATAGCGTTATATAGTATTACGTTATAACGCATAACGTTATGTAGATATATGTTATAACGTATTACGATATAACGTATAACGTTATGTAGCATTACGTTATAACGTATAACGTTATGTATATATATGTTATAACGTATAACGTTATGTAGCATTACGTTATAACGTATAACGTTATATAGTATTACGTTATAACGTATAACGTTATATGGTATTAGGATGTAACGTATAAAGTTATGTAGCATTACGTTATAACGTATAACGCTATGTAGATATATGTTATAACGTATATCGTTATGTAGCATTACGTTATAACGTATAACGTTATATAGAATTACGTTATAGCGTATAACGCTATGTAGATATATGTTGTAACGTATAATGTTATGTAGATATATGTTATACCGTATAACGATATGTATATATATGTTATAACGTATAATGTTATGTAGCATTACGTTATAACGTATAACGTTATGTAGATATTTGTTATAACGTAAAACGTTATGTAGCATTACGTTATAACGTTAAACGTTATGTAGATATATAGTATAACGTATAACGTTATGTATCATTACGATATAACGTATACCGATATGTAGATAAATGTTATATCGTATAACGTTATGTAGCATTACGTTATAACGTATAACGTTATATAGTATTACGTTATAACGTATAACGTTATGTGGGTATATGTTATAACGTATAACGTTATGTAGTATTACGTAATAACGTATAACTCTAT
>NW_025219978.1:614037-615071 GCF_014825855.1 Bombus pyrosoma | reverse complement strand
AAAGCTACATAACGTTGTACGTTACATCCTAATACCACATAACGTTATACGTTATAACGTAATACTATATAACGTTATACGTTATAACGTAATGCCACATAACGTTATACGTTACATCCTAATACCATATAACGTTATACGTTATAACGTAATGCTATATATCGTTATACGTTATAACGCAATGCTACATAACGTTATATGTTACATCCTAATACCATATAACGTTATACGTTATAACGTAATGCTATTTATCGTTATACGTTATAACGTAATGCTACATAACGTTATACGTTTTAACATATATCTACATAGCGTTATACGTTATAACGCAATGCTACATAACGTTATACGTAACATCCCAATACCATATAACGTTATACGTTATAACGTAATACTATATAACGTTATACGTAATAACGTAATGCTACATAACGTTATACGTTATAACATATATCTACATAACGTTATACGTTAAAACGTAATGATACATAGCGTTATACATTATACCGCAATACTACATAACGCCATAAGTTATAACATATATCTACATAGAGTTATACCTTATAACGTAATGCTGCATAACGTTATACGTTACATTGTAATACTACATAACGTCATACGTTATAACGTAAAGCTACATAACATTGTACGTTACATCCTAATACCACATAACGTTATACGTTATAACGTAATACTATATAACGTTATACGTTATAACGTAATGCCACATAACGTTATACGTTACATCCTAATACCATATAACGTTATACGTTATAACGTAATGCTATATATCGTTATACGTTATAACGCAATGCTACATAACGTTATACGTTACATCCTAATACCATATAACGTTATACGTTATAACGTAATTCTATATAACGTTATACGTTATAACGTAATGCTACATAACGTTATACGTTATAACATATATCTACATAGCGTTATACGTTATAACGTAATTCTGCATAACGTTATACGTTACATCCTGATACCACATAACGTTATACGTTATAACGTAATACTATATAACG
>NW_025219978.1:611837-613537 GCF_014825855.1 Bombus pyrosoma | reverse complement strand
TTATGTAGTATCACGATATATCGTATAACGTTATGTAGCAGTAGGTTATAACGTATAACGTTATGTACTATTGTGTTATAACGTATAACGTTATGTACTATTATGTTATAACGTATAACGTTATGTAGTATCACGATATAACGTATAACGTTATGTAGCAGTAGGTTATAACGTATAACGTTATGTACTATTGTGTTATACCGTATAACGTTATGTAGCATCAGGCTATAACGTATAACGTTGTGTACTATTATGTTATAACGTATAACGTTATGTAGCATTAGGTTATAACGTATAACGTTATGTACTATTGTGTTATAACGTATAACGTTATGTAGTCTTACGAAGTAACGTATAACGTTATGTAGCAATAGGTTATAACGTATAACGATATGTACTATTATGTTATAACGTATAACGTTATGTACTATTGCATTATAACATATAACGTTACGTAGTATAACGATAAAACGTATAACGTTATATAGTATAACGATATAACGTATAACGTTATGTAGTATTACGATATAACGTATAACGTTATGTAGCATTAGGTTATAACGTATAACGTTATGTACTATTGTGTTATAACGTATAACGTTAATGTACTATTATGTTGTAACGTATAACGTTATGTAGTATCACGATATAACGTATAACGTTATGTAGCAGTAGGTTGTAACGTTAAACGTTATGTACTAATGTGTTATAACGTATAACGTAATGCACTATTATGTTATAACGTATAACGTTATGTAGTATCACGATATAACGTATAACATTATGTAGCAGTAGGTTATAACGTATAACGTTATGTACTATTGTGTTGTAACGTATAACGTAATGTACTATTATGTCATAACGTATAACGTTATGTAGTATTACGATATAACGTGTAACGTTATGTTGCATTAGGTTATATCGTATAACGTTGTGTACTATTATGTTATAACGTATAACGTTATGTTGCATTACGTTATAACGTATAACGTTATGTACTATTGTGTTATAACGTATAACGTCATGTAGTATTACGGTACAACGTATAACGTTATGTAGAATAACGTTATAACGTATAACGTTATGTACTATTATGTTATAACGTATAACGTTATGTAGTATTACGATATAACGTATAACGTTTTGTAGCATTAGGTTATAACGTATAACGTTATGTACTATTGTGTTATAACGTATAACGTTATGTACTATTGCGTTATAACGTATAACGTTACGTAGTTTAACTATAAAACGTATAACGTTATATAGTATAACGATATAACGTATAACGTTATGTAGCATTAGGTTATAACGTATAACGTTATGTACTATTGTGTTATAACGTATAACGTTATGTAGCATTAGGTTATAACGTATAACGTTGTGTACTATTATGATATAACGTATAACGTTATGTACAATTACGTTATAACGGATAACGTTATGTAGTATCACGATATAACGTATAACGTTATGTACTATTGTGTTATAACGCATAACCTAATGTACTATTATGTTATAACGTATAACGTTATGTAGTATCACGATATAACGTATAACGTTATGTAGCAGTAGGTTATAACGTATAACGTTATGTACTATTGTGTTATAACGTATAACGTAATGTACTATTATGTTATAACGTATAACGTTATGTAGTATTACGATATAACGTGTAACGTTATGTTGCATTAGGTTAT
>NW_025219978.1:610213-611337 GCF_014825855.1 Bombus pyrosoma | reverse complement strand
TATAACGTAATGCTACATAACGTTAAACGTTATATCGTAACACTACATATCGTTATGCGTAGTATCGTAATACCATATAACGTTATACGTCATATCGTAATGCTACATATCGTTATACGTCATATCGTAACACTACATAACGTTATACGTTATAACGTAATACTATATAACGTTATACGTTATATCATAATGCTACATAACGTTATACGTTATAACGTAGTACTGCATATCGTTATACGTTATAACGTATTACCATATAACGTTGGCCGTTATATCGCAACACTATATAACGTTATACGTTATAACGTATCTCTACATAACGTTATACGTTATAACGTAATACTATATAACGTTATACGTTATATCGTAATGCTACATATCGTTATACGTTATAGCGTATTACCATATAACGTTATCCGTTATATCGTAATACTATATAACGTTACACGTTATAACGTAACACTACATAACGTTATACGTTATAACGTAATACTATATATCGTTATACGTTATATCGTAACACTACATATCGTTATGCGTAATATCGTAATACCATATAACGTTATACGTCATATCGTAATGCTACATATCGTTATACGTTATATCGTAATGCTACATAACGTTATACGTTATAACGTAACACTAGATAACGTTATACGTTATGACGTAGTACTACATAACGTTATACGCTATAACGTAATGCTACATAACGTTAAACGTTATACGCTATAACTTAATGCTACATAACGTTAAAGGTTATATCGTAACACTACATATCGTTATGCGTAATATCGTAATACCATATAACGTTATACGTTATATCGTAATACCACATACCGTTATACGTTATATCGTAATACTACATATCGTTATACGTTATAAGGTATTACCATATAACGTTATCCGTTATAACGTAACACTACATAACGTTATACGTTATATCGTAATGCTACATTACATTATACGTTATACCGTAATACTAGATATCGTGATACGTTATATCGTAACAGTACCTGTCGTTTTCGTTATATCGTAATGCTACATAAAGTTATATGTTATAACGTAGTACTACATAACGTTATACGCTATAACGTAATAGTACATAGCTTTATACGTTATATCGT
>NW_025219978.1:608606-609713 GCF_014825855.1 Bombus pyrosoma | reverse complement strand
GAGAATCTGGGTCATCCTGAAGGTGAGCGGGAGGCCGCGGCGGCTTCTCCATGTCCCCCAGTTTGGGAGAACTGCCGCCGCGCCCCGGTGTTCGCCTGCTTCATTGATCAGCTGGGATCGCCACTGGTCCCATGCGTCCTCCTCGGCGGGTCCTAGCTCGTCTAGGGCCGCCTGCTCAGCCGAGTCCCCTCCCGGGTCCTACGGTCTCCTTTGCTCGTACCTCCTCTTGAGTATCAGCGCCCGGAGTTCCCACGGCGGGGATGCGGCCAATACGGTCGCCGTCGCGTACGACACTGTTCGGTATCCTCTGACGATTCTGATGGCGGTTATCCTGTGCAGCCACCTGAGAAGCAGGGTGCTGCGGCGTCTCGCCATCAGATCTCCCGCCCATACCGGGGCCCCGTACATCACCCGGGACCGAACGACGCCCTCGTATAGTCGGCGCACCGCAACCCCCCCCCCCCCCGATGATCGGCAGCAGGCCGCACAAGGCGTTGGCGGCCGCCGTCGCCCTCGGGATCTGGGAGTCGAAGTGCGGCCCGAACGTCCACTGGCTGACGATGTCGAGACCCAAGTATCGCATTCGCGATCCCACCCCGACTGTTCCTCCCTCAATGTTTATGTTCAGACCGGGCGGGGGAGCCCCCCGCGTGATTTTGTCGTAGAACCAGATGGCCTCCGACTTCACAGGGGAGACTCTTAGGCCCAGTCCGCGCACCGCCCGTATCGCGCACGCCGTTGCGACTTCGCCGATGCGCAACGTCTCGTGCTACCCGCGGCCGCCGACCAGGACCAAAGTGTCGTCAGCGTAACACACCACGGTCGCACCCGGAGGCATCGGGCAGCGCAGTACCTCGTCATACGTAATGATCCACAGAATCGGCCCCTATACCGAACCCTGCGGTACACCGCGCTCGACCGGCCGCCTTTCCTCCCCTTCCCTGCCGGTGTAGCATACCCACCTGTCGTCGAGGTAGGCACGGATCAGCCGAACGAGGTAGTTGGGAACCTCGAAGTGTTCCAGGGCCGCCACTATCCTGTCCCACGTTAAGGAGTTGAACGCGTTGACGATGTCCAGAGATACCGCCAACGCCACGCCGCCCCGGG
>NW_025219978.1:605340-608106 GCF_014825855.1 Bombus pyrosoma | reverse complement strand
GCCAAATCCTACGTACTTCCAGTATTGCACATTCGGGCTTCAATATTCATATCAACGTATCTCCGCTGCTATTGTCGATATGTTGATAATTTGCCGCGATTTACACTCCCGACTTGCTGCCAAATACGTCGAGCGACATCTTGTTTGCGCTATGTCAACTCTGGTCTAGGCCAAGACCAGCGTATTTCCAGTTTTGCATATTCAAGCATGAATATTCATCAGAACGTATCTGCGCTGCTATTGTTGACGTATTGATAAATCGATGCGCATTATCGTCCACGTATGCTGCCAAATACAGAGCACGACATCTGGTTTGCGCTACGTCAACTCTGATCTAGGTCAAGACCAGCGTTGGTTCAGTTTTGCATATTCAAGCCTAAATATTCATCCGAACATATATACGCTGCTATTGGTGATATGTCGATAATTCGATGCGCGTTATACACCTCATATGCTGCCAATACAAAGCACGACATTCGGCTTGCGCTACGTGAAATCTGGGCACTGCGAAATCCAGCGCAGTTGCAGCTTTTTGTATTCAGTCTTGAATATTCAATAGAACGTATCTCCGCTGCTATTCGAGATATGTCTACAATTCTGAGAACGACTTACTCCACATATGCTGCCAAATACGTGGAGCGACATCTTGTTTTCGCTACGTCAACTCGGTCCTAGGTCAAGACCAGCGTATTTCCAGTATTGCATATTCAAGCATGAATATTCATCTGAACGTATCTCCGCTACTATCCGAGATATGTCTTCAACCCCATGCGCGGTATACTTCATATATGCTGCGAAATACGTGGAGTGACATCCAGTTTGCGCTATGTTAACTCTGGTCGAGGTCAAGACCAGCGTAGTTTCAGATTTGCATATTCAATCATGAGTATTCATCAGAACATATCTCCGCTGCTATTGGTGATATGTCGATAATTCGATGCGTGTTATACTCCACATATGGAACCAAATACGTGATACGACATCCCGCTGGCGCTACGTCAGCTCTGGTCAGGGTTAAGACCAGCGTATTTCCAGTATTGCATATTCAAGCATGAATGTTCATCTGAACGTATCTCCGCTGCTATTGGTGATATGTCGACAATACACTGCGCCTTATAGGCCACATTTGCCGCCAAATACAGAACACGACATTCCGTTTGCGCTGTTTCAAGTCTGATCTATGTCAAATCCTTTGTATCTGCACTTTTGCATATTCAGACTACAACATTCAATAGGACGTATCTCCGCTGCTATTTGTGATATGTCGATAATTCGATGCGCGTTATACAGCTCATATGCTGACAAATACAGAGCACGACATCTGGTTTGCGCTACGTCATGTCGAGGTATTGCCCAATCATGCGAAATTGTAGGTTTGCATATTCGGGCTTCAATATTCAATGGGAAATTTCTCAGCTGCTATTGGTGATATGTCGGTATTTCGATGCGCGTGATACTTCACAAGTGCTGCGAAACACAGAGCGCGACATCTGGTTAGCTCTATGTCAACTCTGGTCTAGGTTAGGACCTGCGTATTTCCAGTTCTACATATTCAAGTATGAATGTTCATGTGAACGTGTCTCCGCTGCTATCGGTGATATGTAGGTAATTCGATGCGCGTTATTCTTCACATTTGCAGCAAAATACAGCGCTCAACCTGCTCTTTTCGCTGTGTCAGCTCCTATTCGGGTCAAATCCAATGTAATTACTGTTCCGCTTATTCAGGCTTGACTATTTCATTGAAGGTATCTCTGCTGATACTGGTGATATGTGGTTTATGCGGTGCGCGTTATACTCCACATATGCTACGAAATACAGTGCACAACATCCGGTTTGCGCTATGTCATCTTTGGTCTAGGTCCAGAACAGCGTAGTTGCTGTTTTGCATATTCAGACTTCAACACTCAAATGAGTGTTCCTCAGTTGCTATTGGCCATCTGTCGGCATTAGAACGCGCGTTTTACTCCACATATGTTGCAAATACAGAGCACGACAGTCGGTTTGAGCTACATCAACTCTTGTATGGTTTAAGACCAGCCGATTACCAGTTTTGCATATCCAAGGTAGAATATTCATCTGGTCGTACCTCCGCTACTATTGGTGATATGTCGACAATACACTGCGCATTATAGGCCACATTTGCCGCCAAATACAGAGCACGACATTCGGTTTGCGCTACGTCAAATCCGGGCATTGCGAAATCCAGCGCAGTTGCAGGATTGCATATTCAGGCTTGAGTGTTCAATAGAACGCATCGCCGCTCTTATTCGAGATATGACTACAATTCTGAGCACGTTATACACCCCATTTGCTGCCAAATACAGAGCACGACATTCGGTTTGCGGCAGATCTGGGCATTGCGAAATCCAGCGCAGTTGCAGCTTTGCATATTCAGGCTTGAACATTCAATAGAACGTATCTCCGCTGCTATCCAAGATATGTCTACAATTCTGAGCGCGCTATACTCCACATATGCTGCCAAATGCTGAGCGCGACATCCGGTTTTAGCTATGTCAACTCTGGTCAAGGTTCAGAGCAGCGTATTTCCAGTTTTGCATATTCAAGCATGAATATTCATCAGTACTTATCTCCGCTGCTACTGGTGATATGTCGATAATTCGATGCGCGTTGTTAACCGCATATGCTGCCAAATACAGAGGCCGACATTCAGTTTGCGCTACGTCAAATCTGGCCATTGCGAAATCCAGCGCAGTTGCAGCGTTGCATATTCAGGGTTGAATATTCAATAGAACGTATGGCCGCTGC
>NW_025219978.1:603737-604840 GCF_014825855.1 Bombus pyrosoma | reverse complement strand
AGCAGCGGAGATACGTTGAATTGAATATTGAATCACGAATATTCAAAACTGCAAATACGCTGGATTTGATAGCGCCGAAGGTTAAGGTAGTTCAGACAGGATGTCATGCCCTCTATTTGGCAACGTATGTGGTGTATAACGCGCATCGAATTATCGGCATATCACCAATAGCGGCGGGGATACGTTCAGATGAATAAACGAGGTTGAATATACATAACTGCAAATACGATTTGTTTGGCATTGCCCAGAGTTGAAATAGCTCAAACCGGATGTCGTGCTCTGTATTTGCAGCATATGTCTCGAACAAGGCGCATCCTGACGCCGTCAGATGACCAATAGCAGCTCATGAACATTCATATGAATATTGAAGTCTGAATATGCAAAAGCACAAATACGCGGGACTAGACCTAGGCAAGGCCTAAACTAGCGCAAAGCGGCCACCGTGCTCCGCATTCACAGCATCTGTGAAGTATCGCGCGCATCGAAATGCCAACATATCACCAATAGCAGGGGATACATGATCAATTGAATGTTGTAGCAAGAATATGCAAAATTGCAAATGCACAGGACTTAACCTAGACCAAAGTTGTCATGACGCAGACCGGATGTCGTGCTCTGTATTTGGCGGCAAATGTGGCCTATAAGGCGCATTGTATTGTCGACATATCACCAATAGTAGCGGAGGTACGGCCAGGTGAATATTCAAGCCTGAATATGCAAAACTGGTAATACGCTGGTCTTAAACCATACCAGGGTTGACGTAGCGCAATCCGAATGTTGTGCTCTTTATTGGCAGCATATATGGAATATAACGCGAACAGGGTTGAAGACATATCTCGGATAGCAGGGGAGATACGTTGAGATGAATATTCATGCTTGAATATGGAAAACTGGAAATAAGCTAGCCTTAACCTAGACTACAGTTGGCATAGCGCAAACCGGATGACGTACCACGTATTTGGCTGCATATGTGGAGTATAACGCGCATCGAATTATCGACATATCACCAATAGCAGCGGAGATATGTTCAGATGAACATTCATGATTGAATATGCAAAACTGAAACTACGCTCGTCTTGACCTAGACCAGAGTTGACATAGCG
>NW_025219978.1:602147-603237 GCF_014825855.1 Bombus pyrosoma | reverse complement strand
CCATATAACGTATAACGATATATAGTATTACGTTATAACGTATAACGTTATGTAGAATTACGTTATAGCGTATAACGCTATATAGCATTATGTTATAACGTATAACGTTATGTGGTATTACGATGTATCGTATTATGTTATGTGGTATTACATTATAACGTATAACGTTATATACTATTAGCTTATAGCGTATAACGTTATGTGGTATTACGTTATAGCGTATAACGCTATATAGCATTACGTTATAACGTATAACGTTATGTGTTATTACGATATAACGTATTACGTTATGTAGTATTACATTGTAACGTGTAACGTTATATAATATTACCATATAACGTATAACGTTATATAGTATTACGTTATAACGTATAACGTTATGCAGCATTATGTTATAACGTATAACGTCATGTGGTATTAAGATATGACGTATAACGCTATATAGTATTACATTACAACGTATAGCATTATATAGTATTACGTTATAACGTATAACGTTATGTAGCATTATGTTATCACGTATAACGTCATATAGCATTACCATATAACGTAGAACGTTATATAGCATTACCATATAGCGTATATCTTTATATTGTATTACGTTATAACGTATAACGTTACATAGCATTATGTTATAAAGTATAACGTTGTGTGGTACTACTTTATAACGCATAACGTTATGTGGTATAATATTATAACGAATAACGTTATGTGATATTAAGATATGATGCATAACGTAATATAGCATTACCATATAATGTATAACGTTATATAGCATTACCATATAACGTATAACGTTATATAGTATTACGTTATAACGTATAACGTTATGTAGAATTACGTTATAACGTATAACGTTATGTGGTATTACGATGTAACGTATTATGTTAAGTAGTATTACATTATAACGTACAACGTTATATACTATTAGCTTATAACGTATATCGTTATGTAGTATTACGTTATAACGTATAACGTTACATAGCATTATGTTATAAAGTATAACGTTGTGTGGTACTACTTTATAACGCATAACGTTATGTGGTATAATATTATAACGTATAACGTTATGTGATGTTAAGATATGATG
>NW_025219978.1:598928-601647 GCF_014825855.1 Bombus pyrosoma | reverse complement strand
GTAGTACTACATAACGTTATACGCTATAACGTAATAGTACATAGCTTTATACGTTATATGGTAATATTATATAACGATATACGTTATATCGTAATACTACATAACATTATACGTTGTATCGTAATACTACATATCGTTATACGTTATATCGTAACAATACATATCGTTTTCGTTATATCGTAATGCTACATAACGTTATACGTTATAACGTATAACCATATAACGTTATCCGTTATATCGTAATACTATATATCGTTATACGTTGTAACGTAACACTACATAACATTATACGTTATAACGTAACACTATATAACGTGATACATTATATTGTAATGCTACATTACATTATACGTTATATCATAATACTAGATATCGTTATACGTTACATCGTAACAGTACATATCGTTTTCGTTTTATCTCAATGCTACATAACGTTATACGTTATAACGTAGTACTACATAACGTTATACGCTATAACGTAATAGTACATAGCTTTATACGTTATATGGTAATATTATATAACGACATACGTTATATCGTAATTCTACTTAACGTTATACGTTATATGGTAATGCTACATTACATTATACGTTATATCGTAATACCAGATATCGTTATACGTTACATCGTAACAGTACATATCGTTTTCGTTATATCGTAATGCTACATAACGTTATACGTTATAACGTATTACCATATAACGTTATACGTTATATCGTAATACCACATATCGTTAAACGTTATATCGTAATACTACATATCGTTATACGTTATAACGTATTACCATAAATCGTTATCCGTTATATCGTTATACTATATAACGTTATACGCTATAACGTAACACTACAGAACGTTATACGCTATAACGTAATACTATAGAACGTTATACGTTATATCGTAACACTACGTATCGTTATGCGTAATATCGTAATACCATATAACGATATACGTCATATGGAAATGCTACATATCGTTATACGTTATAACGTATTATTACATATCGTTATATGCTGTATCGTAAAACTACATATCGTTATACGTTATAACGTATTACCATATAACGTTATACGTTATATCGTAATACCACATATCGTTAAACGTTATATCGTAATACTACATATCGTTATACGTTATAACGTATTACCATATAACGTTATCCGTTATATCGTAATACTATATATCGTTATACGTTATAACGTAACACTACAGAACGTTATACGTTATATCGTAATACTATATAACGTTATACGTTATATCGTAATGCTACATAACGTTATACGTCATATCGTAATGTTACATAACGTTATCCGTTATACCGTAATACTATATAACGTTATACGTTAAAACGTAACACTACATAAAGTTATACGTTATAACGTAATACTATATAACGTTATACGTTATATCGTAATGCTACATTACATTATACGTTATATCGTAATACTAGATATCGTTATACGTTATATCGTAACAGTACATATCGTTTTCGTTATATCGTAATGCTACATAATGTTATACGTTATAACGCAGTACTACATAACGTTATACGCTATAACGTAATAGTACATAGCTTTATACGTTATATGGTAATATTATATAACGATATACGTTATATCGTAATACTACATAACGTTATACGTTATATCGTAATGCTACATTACATTACACGTTATATCGTAATGCTAGATATCGTTATACGTTATATCGTAACACTACGTATCGTTATGCGTAATATCGTAATACCATATAACGTTATACGTCATATGGAATTGCTACATATCGTTATACGTTATAACGTATTATTACATATCGTTATATGCTGTATCGTAATACTACATATCGTTATACGTTATAACGTAACACTACAGAACGTTATACGTTATAACGTAATACTATGTAACGTTATACGTTATATCGTAATACTACATATCGTTATACGTTATATCGTAACAGTACATATCGCTTTCGTTATATCGTAATGCTACATAACGTTATACGTTATAACGTAGTACTACATAACGTTATACGATATAACGTAATAGTACATAGCTTTAAACGTTATATGGTAATATTATATAACGATATACGTTATATCGTAATACTACATAACGTTATACGTTATATCGTAATGCTACACTACATTATACGTTATATCGTAATACTAGATATCGTTATATTGTTATATCGTAACAGTACATATCGTTTTCGTTATATCGTAATGCTACATAACGTTATACGTTATAACGTAGTACTACATAACGCTGTACGTTATAATGTAATACTATATAACGTTATACGTTATAACGTAATACTATATAGCGTTATACGTTATATCGTAATGCTACATAACATTATACGTTATATCGTAATACTACATATCGTTATACGTTATATCGTAACAGTACATATCGTTTTCGTTATATCGTAATGCTACATAACGTTATACGCTATAACGTAACACTATATAACGTCATACGTTATATCGTAATGCTACATTACATTATGCGTTATATCGTAATTCTAGATAGCGTTATACGTTACATCGTAACAGTACATATCGTTTTCGTTTTATCGCAATGCTACATAACGTTATACGTTATAACGTAGTACTACATAACGTTATACGCTATAACGTAATGCTACATAACGTTAAACGTTATATCGTAACACTACATATCGTTATGCGTAATATCGTAATACCATATAACGTTATACGTCA
>NW_025219978.1:590283-598428 GCF_014825855.1 Bombus pyrosoma | reverse complement strand
AACGTTACGTAGCTTTACGTTATAACGTTTAACGTTATGTAGCATTACGTTATAACGTATGACGTCATGTAGTATTACTGTATAACGTATAACGTTATGTGGCATTACGATATAACGTATAACGTTATGTAGTATAACGATATAACGAATAACGTTATATTGTATAACGATATAACATATAACGTTATGTAGTATTACGATGTAACGTATAACGTTATGTGGCATTACGATGTAACGTATAACGTTAAGTAGTATAACGATATAACGAATAGCGTTATATTGTATAACGTTATAACATATAACGTTATGTACTATTATGTTATAACGTATAATGTTATGCAGTATTACGATATAACGTATAACGTTAAGTACTATTATGTTATAACGTCTCACGTTATGTAGTATTACGATATAACCTATAACGTTATGTAGTATTACGATATAACGTATAACGTTATGTAGTATGACGATATAACTTTTCGTAGTATTATAATATAACGTTTAACGTTATGTAGTATAACGGTGTAGCGAATAACATTGTATTGTATAACGATATAACCTATAACGTTATGTAGAATTACGATACAACCTATAACGTTATGTAGTATTACGATGTAACGTATAACGTTATGTGGCATTACGATATAACGTATAACGTTATGTAGTGTAACGATATAACGAATAACGTTATATTGTATAACGATAGAACATATAACGTTATGTAGTATTACGATGTAACGTATAACGTTATGTAGTATTACGATATAACGTATTGCGTTATGTAGTATGACGATATAACTTTACGTAGTTTTATGATATAACGTATAACGTTATGTAGTATAACGATATAACGTATAACGTTATATTGTATAACGATATAACATATAACGTTATGTAGTATTACGATGTAACGTATAACGTTATGTGGCATTACGAAATAACGTATAACGTTAAGTAGTATAACGATATAACGAATAACGTTATATTGTATAACATTATAACATATAACGTTATGTACTATTATGTTATAACGTATAACGTTATGTACTATTATGTTATAACGTATAACGTTATGTACTATTATGTTATATCGTATAACGTTATGTACTATTATGTTATAACGTATAACCTTATGTACTATTATGTTATAATGTATAACGATATGTACTATTATGTTATAACGCATAACCTTATATATTATTACGTTATAACGTATACTGTTATGTACTATTACGTTATAAGGTATAACGTTATGTACTACTACGTTATAACCTATAACGTTATGTACTATTACGTTATAGCGTATAAAGGTGTGTAGTAAAACGATAAAACGTAGAACGTTATATAACATAACGTTATAACCTATAACGTTATGTGGCATTACGATATAACGTATAACGTTATGTACTATTACGTTATAACGGATAACGTTATGTAGTATAACGTTATAACGTATAACGTTATGCAGTATTACGATATAACGTATCACTTTATGTAGTATTACGATATAGCCTATAACGTTATGTAGTATTACGATATAACGTATAACGTCATGTGGCTTTACGTTAAAACGTATTACGTTATTTAGTATTACGTTATAAGGTACAACGTTACGTAGCTTCACGTTATAACGTATAACGTCATGTACGGTTACGTTATAACGTATTACGTTACGTAGTATTACGCTATAACGCATAACATTATGTAGTATAACGATAAAACGAATAACGTTATCTGGTATAACGATATAACCTATAACGTTATGTAGTATTACGATATAACGTATAGCGTTATGTAGTATTACGTTGTAACGTATAACGTAATGTAGTATTACGATATAACGTATAACGTTATGTAGTATGACGATATAACTTTACGTAGTATTATGATATAACGTATAACGTTATGTAGTATAACGTTATAACGTATAACGTTAAGTACTATTATGTTATAACGTATCACGTTATGTAGTATCACGATATAACCTATAACGTTATGTAGTATTACGATATAACGTATAACGTTATGTGGCTTTACGTTAAAACGTATTACGTTATTTAGTATTACGTTATAAGGTACAACGTTACGTAGCTTTGTGTTATAACGTATAACGTTATGTACTATTACGTTATAACGTATAACGTTATGTAGTATTACGCTATAACGCATAACGTTATGTAGCATAACGATATAACGAATAACGTTATATGGTATAACGATACAACCTATAACGTTATGTAGTAGTACGATATAACGTATAGCGTTATGTAGTATTACGACGTAACGTATAACGTTATGTAGTATTACGATGTAACGTATAACGTTATGTAGTATGATGATGTAACTTTACGTAGTAAGATGATATAACGTATAACGTTATGTAGTATAACGTTATAACGTATAACGTTATGCAGTATTACGATACAACGTATAACGATATGTTCTATTATGGTATAACGTATCACGTTATGTAGTATTACGATATGACCTATAACGTTATGTAGTATTACGATATAACGTATAACGTTAAGTACTATTATGTTATAACGTATAACCTTATGTACTATTATCTTATAATGTATAACGATATGTACTATTATGTTATAACGCATAACCTTATATACTATTACGTTATAACGTATACTGTTATGTACTATTACGTTATAACGTATAAAGGTGTGTAGTAAAACGATAAAACGTAGAACGTTATATAACATAACGATATAACCTATAACGTTATGTGGCATTACGATATAACGTATAACGTTATGTACTATTACGTTATAACGGATAACGTTATGTAGTATTACGATATAACTTTACGTAGTATTATGATATAACGTATAACGTTATGTAGTGTAACGTTATAACGTATAACGTTATGCAGTATTACGATATAACGTATAACGTTAAGTACTATTATGTTATAACGTATCACGTTATGTAGTATTACGATATAACCTATAACGTTATGTAGTTTTACGATATAACGTATAACGTCATGTGGCTTTACGTTAAAACGTATTACGTTATTTAGTATTACGTTATAAGGTACAACGTTACGTAGCTTCACGTTATAACGTATAACGTTATGTACTGTTACGTTATAACGTATAACGTTACGTAGTATTACGCTATAACGCATAACATTATGTAGTATAACGATATAACGAAAAACGTTATATGGTATAACGATATAACCTATAACGTTATGAAGTATTACGATATAACGTATAGCGTTATGTAGTATTACGATGTAACGTATAACGTAATGTAGTATTACGATATAACGTATAACGTTATGTAGTATGACGATATAACTTTACGTAGTATTATGATATAACGTATAACGTTATGTAGTATAACGTTATAACGTATAACGTTATGCAGTATTACGATATAACGTATAACGTTAAGTACTATTATGTTATAACGTATCACGTTATGTAGTATTACGATATAACCTATAACGTTATGTAGTATTACGCTATAAAGCATAACGTTATGTAGCATAACGATATAACGAATAACGTTATATGGTATAACGATACAACCTATAACGTTATGTAGTATTACGATATAACATATAGCGTTATGTAGTATTACGACGTAACGTATAACGTTATGTAGTATTACGATATGACCTATAACGTTATGTAGTATTACGATATAACGTATAATGTTAAGTACTATTATGTTATAACGTATAACCTTATGTACTATTATGTTATAATGTATAACGATATGTACTATTATGTTATAACGCATAACCTTATATACTATTACGTTATAACGTATACTGTTATGTACTATTACGTTATAAGGTATAACGTTATGTACTACTACGTTATAACCTATAACGTTATGTACTATTACGTTATAACGTATAAAGGTGTGTAGTAAAACGACAAAACGTAGAACGTTATATAACATAACGATATAACCTATAACGTTATGTGGCATTACGATATAACGTATAACGTTATGTACTATTACGTTATAACGGATAACGTTATGTAGTATTACGATATAACTTTACGTAGTATTATGATATAACGTATAACGTTATGTAGTATAACGTTATAACGTATAACGTTATGCAGTATTACGATATAACGTATAACGTTACGTAGTATAACGATATAACTTTACGTTGTATTATGGTATAACATATAACGTTATGTAGTATTACGTTATAACGCATAACGCTATGTAGTACTACGTTATAACATATATCGTTATATAGTATTACGATATAACGTATAACGTTATGTGGCATTACGTTATAACGTATTACGTTATGTAGTCTTACGTTAAAACGTGTAACGTTACGTAGCTTTACGTTATAACGTATAACGTTATGTACTGTTACGTTAGGACGTATAACGTTATGTACTATTACATTAGAACGTATAACGTTATGTAGTACAACGGTAAAACGTATAACGTTATGTAGCATTATGTTATAAAGAATAACGTTATGTAGTATTACGATATAACGTATAAAGTTATCTAGCAGTACGTTATAACGTACAACGTTATGTAATGTTACGTTATAACGAATAACGTTATGTAGTATAACGTTATGTAGTAGTACGTTATAACGTATAACGTTATGTAGTATTACTTTATAACGTATAACGTTATGTAGTATTACGTTATAAACGTATATCGTTATATGGTAATACTTTATAACGTTTAACGAAATGGAGTATTACATTATAGCGTATGACGTCATGTAGTATAGCGATATAACTTTACGTAGTATTATGATATAACGTATAACGTTATGTGGCATTACGTTATAATGTATTACGTTATGTAGTATTACGATATAACGTATAACGTTATATGGCATTACGTTATAATGTATTACGTTATGTAGTATTACGTTGTAACGTATAACGCTATTTAGTAGTACGTTATAACGTATAACGTTATGTAGTATTACGTTATAACGTATAACGTTATGTAGTATAACGATATAACGAATAACGTTATATAGTATAACGATATAAAGTATAACTTTATGCAGTATTACGATATAACGTAGAAAGTTATGTGGCATTAGGTTATAGAGTATAATGTTATGTACTATTATGTTATAACGTATAACGTTATGTACTATTACGTTATAACGTATATCGATATGTGGTAATATGTTATAGCGTATAACGTTATGTAGTATTATGTTATAACGAATAAAGTTATGTTGCATTAGGTTATAACGTATAACGTTATGCACTATTATGTTATAACGTATAACGTTATGTACTATTATGTTATAACGTATAACCTTATGTACTATTACGTTATAACGTATAACGTTATGTAGTATTACGATATAACGTATAACGTTATGTAGTATTACGCTATAACGTATAACGTTATGTAGCATTAGGTTATAAATTATAACGTTATGTACCATTATGTTATAACGTATAACGTTTTGTACTATTGCGTTATAACGTGTAACGTTACGTAGTATAACGATAAAACGAATAACGTTATATAGTATAACTATATAACGTATAACGTTATGTAGCATTTGGTTATAACGTATAACGTTATGTACTATTATGTTATATGGCATAACGTTATGTAGTATAGCGAAATAACGTATAACGTTATGTAGTATTACGACGTAACGTATAACGTTATGTAGTATTACGTTATAGCGTATAACGTTATGTTGTATAACGATATAACGTATAACGTTATGTAATATTACGTTATAACGTATAACGTTATGTAGTATTACGTTATAGCGTATAACGTTATGTTGTATAACGATAAAACGTATATCGTTTTATAGTATAACGATATAACGTATAACGTTATGTAGTATTACGATATAACGTATAACGTTATGTAGTATTACGCTATAACGTATAACGTTATGTAGCATTAGGTTATAAATTATAACGTTATGTACTATTGTGTTATAACGTATAACGTTATGTAGTATTACGATATAACGTATAACGTTATGTAGCATTAGCTTATAACGAATAACGTAATGTAGTATCACGATATAACGTTAACGTTATGTAGCATTAAGTTATAACGTATAACGTTATGTACTATTATGTTATATGGCATAACGTTATGTAGTATAGCGAAATAACGTATAACGTTATGTGGCTTTACGTTAAAACGTATTACGTTATTTAGTATTACGTTATAAGGTACAACGTTACGTAGCTTTATGTTATAACGTATAACGTTATGTACTACTACGTTATAACGTACAACGTTATGTAGTATTACGCTATAACGCATAACGTTATGTAGCATAACGATATAACGAATAACGTTATATGGTATAACGATACAACCCATAACGTTATGTAGTATTACGATATAACGTATAGCGTTATGTAGTATTACGACGTAACGTATAACGTTATGTAGTATTACTTTATAGCGTATAACGTTATGTTGTATAACGATAAAACGTATATCGTTTTATAGTATAACGATATAACGTATAACGTTATGTAGTAATACGATATAACGTATAACGTTATGTAGCATTAGGTTATAACGTATAACGTTATGTAGTATTACGATATAACGTATAGCGTTATGTAGTATTACGATGTAACGTATAACGTAATGTAGTATTACGATGTAACGTATAACGTTATGTAGAATGATGATATATCTTTACGTAGTATGATGACATAACGTATAACGTTATGTAGTATAACGTTATAACGTATAGCGTTATGCAGTATTACGATACAACGTATAACGATATGTTCTATTATGGTATAACGTATCACGTTATGTAGTATTACGATATGACCTATAACGTTATGTAGTATTACGATATAACGTATAACGTTAAGTACTATTATGTTATAACGTATAACCTTATGTACTATTATGTTATAATGTATAACGATATGTACTATTATGTTATAACGCATAACCTTATATACTATTACGTTATAACGTATACTGTTATGTACTATTACGTTATAAGGTATAACGTTATGTACTACTACGTTATAACCTATAACGTTATGTACTATTACGTTATAACGTATAAAGGTGTGTAGTAAAACGATAAAACGTAGAACGTTATATAACATAACGATATAACCTATAACGTTATGTGGCATTACGATATAACGTATAACGTTATGTAGTATTACGATATAACGTATAACGTCATGTGGCTTTACGTTAAAACGTATTACGTTATTTAGTATTACGTTATAAGGTACAACGTTACGTAGCTTCACGTTATAACGTATAACGTTATGTACTGTTACGTTATAACGTATAACGTTACGTAGTATTACGCTATAACGCATAACATTATGTAGTATAACGATATAACGAAAAACGTTATATGGTATAACGATATAACCTATAACGTTATGTAGTATTACGATATAACGTATAGCGTTATGTAGTATTACGACGTAACGTATAACGTTATGTAGTATTACGATGTAACGTATAACATTATGTAGTATGATGATATAACTTTACGTAGTATTATGATATAACGTATAACGTTATGTAGTATAACGTTATAACGTATAACGTTATGCAGTATTACGATACAACGTATAACGATATGTTCTACTATGGTATAACATATCACGTTATGTAGTATTACGATATGACCTATAACGTTATGTAGTATTACGATATAACGTATAACGTTAAGTACTATTATGTTATAACGTATAACCTTATGTACTATTATGTTATAATGTATAACGATATGTACTATTATGTTATAACGCATAACCTTATATACTATTACGTTATAACGTATACTGTTATGTACTATTACGTTATAAGGTATAACGTTATGTACTACTACGTTATAACCTATAACGTTATGTACTACTACGTTATAACGTATAAAGGTGTGTAGTAAAACGATAAAACGTAGAACGTTATATAACATAACGATATAACCCATAACGTTATGTGGCATTACGATATAACGTATAACGTTATGTACTATTACGTTATAACGGATAACGTTATGTAGTATTACGATATAACTTTACGTAGTATTATGATATAACGTATAACGTTATGTAGTATAACGTTATAACGTATAACGTTATGCAGTATTACGATATAACGTATAACGTTAAGTACTATTATGTTATA
>NW_025219978.1:588698-589783 GCF_014825855.1 Bombus pyrosoma | reverse complement strand
TATAACGTATAACGTTATATAGCATTACCATATAACGTATAACGTTATATAGTATTACGCTATATGGTATAAGGCTATGTAGCTATATGTTATAACGTATAACGTCATGTGGTATTAAGATATGACGTATAACGCTATACAGTATTACATTATGACGTATAACGTTATATAGCATTACCATATAGCGTATCTCTTTATATTGTATTACGTTATAACGTATATCGTTATGTAGTATTATGTTATATCGTATCACGTTATGTAGTATTTCATTATAACGTATAACGCTATATACTATAAGCTTATAACGTATAATGTTATATGGTATTACGTTATAACGTATAACGATATGTGGTATTACGACATAACGCATTACTTTATGTAGTATTACATTATAACGTATGAGGTTATATACTATTAGCTTATAACGTATAACTTTATGTAGTATTATGTTATAACGTATAACGTTATGTGGTGTTATGTTATAACGTTACACATTATGTAGTATTACGTTATAACGTATAACGACATATACCATTAGCTTATAACGTATAACGTTAAATGGTATTACGTTATAACGTATAACGATATGTGGTATTACGACATAACGCATTACTTTATGTAGTATTACATTATAACGTATGAGGTTATATACTATTAGCTTATAACGTATAACGTTATATAGTATTAAGATATAACGTATAACGTTATGTAGTATTATGTTATAACGTATAACGATATGTAGTATTATGCTATAGCGTATTACGTTATGTAGTATTTCATTATAACGTATAACGTTATATACTATTAGCTTATAACGTATAACGTCATGTGGTATTAAGATATGTCGTATAACGCTATATAGTATTACGTTATAACGTATAACCTCATATAGCATTACCATCTAACGTATAACGTTATATAGCATTACCATAAAACATATAACGTTATATAGCATTACCATATAACGTTATACGTTATATGGTATTACGGTATAACGTATAACGGTATGTAGTACCATGTTATAACGTATCACGTTATGTAGTGTTACATTATAACGTATAACGTTATATACTATTAGCTAATAA
>NW_025219978.1:587117-588198 GCF_014825855.1 Bombus pyrosoma | reverse complement strand
TTATAACGTAATACTACATAACGTTATACGTTAAAACGTAATAATATATAACGTTATACGTTATAACCTAATGCTACTTAACGTTATAAGTTATATCGTAAAACTACATAACGTTATAAGTTACAACGTAATACTATATAACGTTATACGTTATTTCATAATACTACGTATCGTTATACGTTTTAACGTAATGCTACATAACGTTATATGTTGTATCGTAATACTACATAACGTTATACGTTATAAGGTAGTACTACATAACGTTATACGTTGTAACGTAATAATATATAACGTTAAACGTTATAACGTAATAGTATATAAAGTTATACGTTATATCGTAATACCACATAACGTTATACGTTAAATCGTATTACCATATAACGTTATACATTATAACCTAATAGTATATAACGTTATACGTTATATAGTAATACCACATAACGTTATACGTAATAACGTATTACCATATAACGTTATACCTTATAACGTAATACTACATAACGTTATACGTTATAACGTAATACTATATAACGTTGAACGTTATAACGTAATAGTATATAACGTTATACGTTATATCGTAATACCACATAACGTTATACGTTAGAAAGTATTACCATATAACGTTATACGTTATAACGTAATACAACATAACGTTATACGTTTTAACATAATGCTACATAACGGTATACGTTATAACGTAATACTACATAACGTTATACGCTATATCGTAATACCACTAAACGTTATACGTTAAAAAGTAATACTACATAACGTTATACGTTATAACGTAATGCTACATAACGTTTAACGTTATAACGTAATAGTATGTAACGTTATACGTTATAACGGAATACCATGTAACGTTATACGTTATAATGTAATAGTATATAACGTTATACGTTATAACGCAATACTATATAACGTTATACGTTATAGCGTAATGCTACATAACGTTATATGTTATATCGTAATACTACATAACGTTATACGCTATATCGTAATACCACAGAACGTTATACGTTATAACGTATTACCATATAACGTTATACCTTATAACGTAATACTACATAACGTTATACGT
>NW_025219978.1:585537-586617 GCF_014825855.1 Bombus pyrosoma | reverse complement strand
ATATAACGTACAACGTTATATACTATTACCTTATAACGTATAACGTTACATGGTATTACGTTATAACGTATAACGTTATATACTATTACGTTATAACGTTTAACGTTATATAGTATTACGTTATAACGTATAACGTTATATAGTATTGCGTTATAACGTATAACGTTATATAGTATTGCGTTATAACGTATAACGTTATATAGTATTGCGTTATAACGTATAACGTTATGTAGCAATACTATATAACGTACAACGTTATATACTACTACCTTATAACGTATAACCTTATATACTACTACCTTATAACGTATAACGTTACATGGTATTATGTTATAACGTATAACGTTATATACTATTACGTTATAACGTTTAACGTTATATAGTATTACGTTATAACGTATAACGTTATATGGTTATACGTTATAACGTATAACGTTATATGGTTATACGTTATAACGTATAACGTTATATACTATAACGTTATAACGTTTAACGTTATATAGTATTACGTTATAACGTATAACGTTATATGAAATTACGATATAACGTATAACGCTATATAGTATTGCGTTATAACGTATAACGTAATGTAGCATTACTATATAACGTACAACGTTATATACTATTACCCTATAACGTATAACGTTACATGGTATCACGTTATAACGTATAACGTTATATACTATTACGTTATAACGTTTAACGTTATATAGTATTACGTTATAACGTATAACGTTATATGAAATTACGTTATAACGTATAACGTTATGTAGTATTACGATATAACATACAACGTTATGCAGTATTACGTTATAACGTATAACGTAATGTAGTATTACGATATCACATGTATCGTTATATTGTATTACGTTATAACGTTCGACGTTATATGGTTATACGTTATAACGTATAACGTTATGTAGCATTACGTTAAAACGTATAACGTTATATAGTATTACGTTATAACGTATAACGTTATGTAGTATTACGTTATAACGTATAACGTTATATACTATTACGTTATAACGTTTAACGTCATATAGTATTACGTTATAACGTATAACGTTATGTAGTATTACG
>NW_025219978.1:583959-585037 GCF_014825855.1 Bombus pyrosoma | reverse complement strand
GATTTAAGGTATGAAACTCGGTAATGACACGTCGACTATTCTAATGGTGAAGAATAAGTATGTTAAAGTGGCGATGCTGTGCCGGAGGAAAGCTAGTGATGGGTGTGTCTAAAGACGCGAGAAAGCTGATTTGTTCATGACGATTTTGGTTAGGAAAAGTGAGGGCAGTAGACTTGTTTCTGATTGGATACAAGAAGGTTGATGGACTAGGAAGGGTCTTAGCCGCCCTCGATAGATAGTTGCTAGTGTAAAGTATCGTACGTGAGCAAAACGAACTTTCAGTATCTTCTTGCCATAAACAATAGCCTTTAGATACCGATTTAGTTTAGAGATATTTGTTCGGTCTGACGGACCTTCTAGAATGTCCTGAGATTTACGGTCGGTTCTTAAGACTATTGAGGGACAAGATAAGGACGTGCGGACATCTGGTTGCCATCCCGCCCGCGGTATGTGGCCTTGTCTAGGTAGAGTGTCGCTCGACGTAACACTCTGCTAACAGATTCGGCATAGGATATACGGCGAGTATACCTGAGGTGATTATGAGTGTCGTGACGGATAATGAAAGTACACCAGAAGGTGTTTAACAATAACAACTAGTTTATTATCGTGTGACAAATAACGCTCACAGCAAATGTCGCTCGACGAGTAGCAAAATAATCGTCGTCGGTTTCGTTTCGCTTAGACACCAGAGTCGTTTCGCGTTTCGTAGCTCAGAATGGAATGACCCCTTCTGAGAACAAGCGAATTCTTTCTTTAAGTGCCCATCGATTAGGTGCCCACTAGGACGCGCTTATTAGATGTGCCGCGGCAGTTGCCACGTGTGTGTTCTTCCGAGGATAGGGATATCGATGGCACAACGGGCACGTTGTCACGTAAAATAAAAAAATAAATTTAGGGAAAAAAGAAACTTTATTTTTTATCGTTTGCAATACACTTCTGAGCTCTAGGCGTGACTGTTCAAGACTGACTTGGATGATCTTTAGGGGGTGTATTTAAATTCTTTTATTCGTTGGAGTGGGAATGGGCCTTGATCATACATCTTTGGGAACGGATAGAATGACCGGATGTTATCCTGATG
>NW_025219978.1:581853-583459 GCF_014825855.1 Bombus pyrosoma | reverse complement strand
TACTACATATCGTCATACGTTAAATCGTGATACTACATATCGTCATACATTATATCGTAATGCTACATAACGGAATACGCTATAACGTAATGCTACATAACGTTATATGTTATATCGTAATGCTACATAACGTTATACGTTGTATCGTAATACGACATATCGTTATACGTTATATCGTAATACCATATATCGTTATTAGATATAACGTAACACTACATAACGTTATACGTTATATCGTATTACTACATATCGTCATACGTTAAATCGTGATACTACATATCGTCATACATTATATCGTAATGCTACATAACGGAATACGCTATAACGTAATGCTATATAACGTTATACGTTGTAACGTACTACTACAAAACGTTATACGTTATATCGCAATGCTACATAACGTTATACGTTATATCGTAATGCTACATAACGTCATACGTTATATCGTAATACAGCATATCGTTATACGTTATATCGTAATACCATATAACGTTGTACTTTATATCGGGATGACATATATCGTTATACGTCATATCGTAATAGCATATATCGTTATACGTCATATCGTAATACCATGTAACGTTATACGTTATAACGTAATACTATATAACGTTATTCGTGATAACAAAACACTACATAACGTTATACGTTATATCGTAATACTACATATCGTCATACGTTATATCGTAATACTACATATCGTTATACGTTATATCGTAATACCATGTAACGTTATACGTTATAACGTAATACCACATAACGTTATACAATATAACGTAATGCTACATAACGTTACACGTTATATCGTGATACTACATATCGTCATACGTTATATCGTAGTACTACATATCGTTATACGTTATATCGTAAAGCCATGTAACGTTATACGTTCTACCGTAATATTACATAACGTTCTACGCTATAACGTAGTGCCTCATAGCGTTATACGTTATATCGTAATACTATATAACGTTACACGTGATAACGAAAAACTACATAACGTTATACGTTATAACGTAATACTACATAACGTTATACGCTATAACGTAATACTACATAACGTTGAACGTTATATCGTAATACTACATATCGTTATACGTTATATCGTAATACTACATATCGTTATACGTTATATCGTAATACCATACAACGTTATACGTCATAACGTAATAGTACATAACGTCATACGTTATATCGTAATACAGCATATCGTTATACGTCATATCGTAATACCATGTAACGTTATACGTTATAACGTAATACTATATAACGTCATACGTGATAACGAAACAGTACATAACGTTATACGCTATAACGTAATGCTACATAACGTTATACGTTATATCGTGATACTACATATCGTCATACATTATATCGTAATACTACATAAACAAATACGCTATAACGTAACGTTAAACGTTATGTCGTAATACAGCATATCGTTATACGTTATATCGTAATACCATATAACGCTATACTTTACATCGTGATGCCATATATCGTTATACGTTTTATCGTAATACCACATATCGTTATACGTTATATCGTAATACCATATATCGTCATTCGTTATAACGTAACACTGCATAACGTTATACGTTATATC
>NW_025219978.1:579216-581353 GCF_014825855.1 Bombus pyrosoma | reverse complement strand
ACGTTGTAACGTATATCGTTATATACTACTACGTTATGACGTTTAACGTTGTATAGTATTACGTTGTAACGTAGAACGATATATAGTATTACGTTATAACGTATAACGATTTATAGTACTACGTTATGACGTAAAACGTTTTGTAGTATGTTGATATAACGTGTAACGTTGTATGGTATTACGTTATAGCGTACAACGTTATATGGTATTACGACATAACATATAACGTTATATAGTACTACGTTATGAAGTATAACGTTGTATAGTATTACGTTGTAATGTAGGACGATATATAGTATTACGTTATAACGTATAACGATGTATAGTACTACGTTATGACGTAAAACTTTTTGGAGTATTACGATACAACGTATAACGCTACATGGTATTACGTTACAGCGCATAACGCTGGTGCTTCCATAGAACATGTGTCGTTATATAGCACTACGTCATCACGTATAACGTTGTGTAGTATTATGATATAACGTATGACATTATGTGGTAATAGGATATAACGTCTAGCGTTATATGGTACTACGTTATGACGTATAACGTCGTGTAGTATTTTGATATAACATATAACGTTATATGGCATTATGATATAACGTATAACGATATATAGTACTACGTTATGACATATAACGTTATATAGTATTACGTTGTAATGTAGAACGATGTATAGTCTTACGTTCTAACGTATAACGATATATAGCACTACGTTATGACGTATAACGTTATATAGCATTACGTTGTAACGTATAGCGATATATAGTACTACGTTGAAACGTATAACGTTATATAGTAATACGTTATGACGTATAACGTTGTGTAGTATTATGATATAACGTATAACGTTGTATAGTATTACGATATAGCATATAATGTTATATTGTGTTACGATATAACTTACAACGTTATATAGTAGTACGTTGTGACTTATAACGTTATATAGTATTACTTTGTAATGTAGAACGATATATAGTATTACGTTGTAACGTATAACTATATATAGTACTACGTTGAAACGAATAACGTTATATAGTAATACGTTATGACGTATAACGTTGTGTAGTATTATGATATAACGTATAACGTTATATGCTATTACGATATAACATATAACGTTGCATAGTACTACGGTTTGACGTATAGCGTTATACGGTATTACGTTACAGCTTATAGCGTTATATGGTATTATGATATAAGAAATAACGTTATATATTACTACGTTATGACGTATAACGTTATATAGTATTACGTTGTAACGCATAACGATATAAAGTACTACGTTATGATGTATAACGTTGTGTAGTATTATGATATAACGTTTAACCTTATATGGTACTACGATATAACATATCACGTTACATAGTACTACGTTATGACGTATAGCGTTATATAGTACTACGTTATGACGTATAAAGTTATATAGTATTACGTTGTAACGCATAACGATATAAAGTACTACGTTATGACGTATAACGTTGTGTAGTATTGATATAACGTTTAACCTTATATGGTACTACGATATAACATGTAACGTTACATAGTACTACGTTATGTCGCATAGCGTTATATAGTACTACGCTATGACGTATAACGTTATATAGTATTACGTTGTAACGAATAACGATATATAGCATTACGCTATGACGTATAACGTTATATACTATTACGTTGTAATGTATAGCGACATATATTACTACGTTGTAACGTATAACGTTATATAGTAATACGTTATGACGTATAACGTTGTGTAGCATTGTGATACAACGTATAACGTTATATGGTATTACGTTATAACGTATAACGTTCTATGGTATTACGTTATAACGTGTAACGTTATATGGTGTTACAATATAACATATGACGTTATATTGTACCATGTTATGACGTATAACGTTACACCGTATTATGATATAGCGTAAAACGTTATATGGTAATACGATATAACTTTTAACGTTACATAGTATTACGTTATGACGTAAAACGTTACATGGCATTACGTTATAGCGTACAACGTTATATGGTATTACGGTATAACATATAACATTATATAGTACTACGTTATGACGTATATAGTTATATAGTATTTCGTTGTAACGTATAACGATATATAGTATTACGTTATAACGTA
>NW_025219978.1:577652-578716 GCF_014825855.1 Bombus pyrosoma | reverse complement strand
GTTATAACGTATAACGTTATGTAGCATTACGTTATAACGTATAACGTTAAGTAGTATTACGTTATAACGTATAACGTTATGTAGAATATGTTATAACGTATAACGTTATGTAGCATTACGTTATAACGCATAACGTTATATAGTATTACGTTATAACGTATAACGTTATGTCATATTACGATATAACGTATAACGATATTTAGCATTACGTTATAACGTATAACGTTATGTAGCATTACGTTATAACGTATAACGTTATGTAGATATATGTTATAACGTATAACGCTATGCATCATTACGCCATAACGTATAACGTTATGTAGATATATGTTATAACGTATGGCGTTATGTAGTATTACGATATAGCATATAACGTTATTTAACATTACGTTATACCGTATAACGTTATGTAGATATATGTTATAACGTATAACGTTATATAGTGTTACGATACAACGTATAAGTTTATGTAGTATTACGTTATAAGATATAACGATATGTAGTATTACGATATAACGTATAACGTTATGTAGTATTACGTTATAACGTATAACGTTATGTAGATATATGTTATAACGTATAACGTTATGTAGCATTACGATATAACGTATAACGCTATGTAGATATATGCTTTAACGTATAACGTTATGTAGCATTACGTTATAACGTATAACGTTATATAGCAATACGTTGTAACGTATAACGTTATATGGTATTAGGATGTAACGTATAACGTCATGTAGCATTACGTTATAACATATAGCGATATGTAGTATTACGATATAACGTATAACGTTATGTAGCATTACGTTATAACGTATAACGTTATGTAGATATATGTTATAACGTATAACGTTATGTAGCCTTACGTTATAACGTATACCGTTATGTAGTATTACGTTATAACGTATAACGTTATGTCATATTACGATATAACGTATAACGTTATGTAGCATTACGTTATAACGTATAACGCTACGTAGATATATGTTATAACGTATAACGTTATGTAGCATTACGTTATAACGTATACCGTTATGTAGTATTACGTTATAACGTATAAC
>NW_025219978.1:576089-577152 GCF_014825855.1 Bombus pyrosoma | reverse complement strand
TTATACGTTATATTATAATTCTACATAACGTCATACGTTATAATGTAATGCTACACATCGTTATACGTTAATCGTAATACTACATAACGTTATACGTTATATCGTAGTGCAACAGAACGTTATACGTTATATCGTATTAACATATAACGTTATACGTTATATCTTAATACTACATAGCGTTATACGTTATAACGTGACACAACATAACGTTATATGTTGTATCTTAGTACTACATATCGTTATACGTTATATCGTAATACTACATAACGATATACGTTATAAGGTAATAATACATAACGTTATACGTTATACCTTAATGCTACATATCGTTATAAGTTACATCGTAATACTACATATCGTTATACGTTATATCGTAATACTACATCACGTTATACGTTATATCGTAATACTACAAAGCATTTTACGTTATAATGTAATACTATATAATGTTATACGTTATAACATAATAGTACGTAACGTTATACGTTATATCGTTATTCTACAAATCGTCATATGTAATATCGTAATACTACATATCGTTATTCGTTATATCGTAATACCACATAACGTTATACCTTATATCGTAATACCATATAACGTTATACGTTATAACGTAGTACTACATGACGTCTTACGTTATAACGTAATAATACGTAATGTTCTACGTTAAATCGTAACGCTACATAACATTATACGTTATATCGTAATGCTACGTAACCTTATACTTTATATCTTAATACTACATATCGTTATACGTTATGTCGTAATACTACATTACGTTATACGTTATATCATAATGCTACATAATGTTATACGTTATATCGTAATACTATATAATGTTATACGTTATATATTAATACTACATATCGTTATACGTTATATTGTAATACTACATATCGTTATACGTTACATCGTAGTAGCATATATCGTTATACGTTATATCGTAATACTACATAACGTTATACGTTATAACGAAATAGAAATTAACGTTATACGTTATATCGTAATAGTACATAACGTTGTACGTTATATCTTAATACTACATATCGTTATACGTTATATT
>NW_025219978.1:574527-575589 GCF_014825855.1 Bombus pyrosoma | reverse complement strand
TCAAGTCTGAATATTCATCTGAACATATCTCCGCTGCTATTGGTGATATGTTGATAATTCGATGCGCGTTATTCACCGCATATGCTGCCAAATACAGAGCCTGACATTCGGTATGCGCTACGTCAAATCTGGGCACTGCGAAATCCATCGCAGTTGCAGCTTTTTATATTCGGGCTTGAATATTCAATAGAACGTATCTCCGCTGCTATCCAAGATATGTCTAAAATTCTGAGCGCGTTATACTCCACAGATGCTTCGAAATACGTGGAACGACATAAGGTTTGCGCTACATCTACTCTGGTCTAGGTTCAGAGCAGCTTATTTCCAGTTTTGCATATTCAAGCTTGAATATTCATCTGAACGTATCCCCGCTGATATTGGTGATATGCGGATTGTTCGATGCCCTTTACACTCCCCATATGATGCGAAATACGTGGAGCGACATCGCGTTTGCACTCCGTCAAATCTGACCACTGCCAAATCCTGCGGATTTGCAGTATTGCACATTCGGGCTTCAATATTCATCTAAAAGTATCTCGGCTGCTATTGGCGATACGTTGATAACTTGCCGCGATTTACACTCCCGACATGCTGCGAAATACGTGGAACGACATCCTGCTTGCCCTACGTCAACTCTGGTCAAGCTCAAGACCACCGTAGTTACAGTCTTACACATTCTGTCTTAAATATTCAAATCAACGTATCTCCGCTCCTATTGAAGAAGTGTCGATAATTCCGAACGCATTATAGTCCACCTTTACTGCCACATACAGAGCACGACATCCGGCATGCGCCATGTCAACTCTGGTCTAGGTCAAATCCAGAGTATTTGCAGTTTTGCATATTCAAGTTTGAATAATCAGTTTAAGGTATCTCAGCACCTATTGGTGACATGTCGATAATTCGATGCGCATTATACTCCACATTTGCTGCAAAGTACAGCGGACATCCTCTTGCTTACGCTGTGAAAACTCTGGTCCTGGACAAATCCAATATAATGACATTTAAGCATATTCAAGCTTTAATATTTAATTGAACGTATTACCGCTGTTATTTTAGATT
>NW_025219978.1:572967-574027 GCF_014825855.1 Bombus pyrosoma | reverse complement strand
TGATGCGTATACTTCAAAGACCCTACGGTCCAAACCGTTGGTTTGCGACACGCGTTTACGCGTTGCTCGCTCGCTATGCTCGCTCGAGAAACTATAGCCCAACCTAAAACACATTCCTCTTACGTTCAGTCGTCGATACGAAGGAGAGTTTCTTGAAATTTGCGAACGTGCGGGAGCGGTTGTGAGGTTAGGGTAGATACATACGAGCGAGCGCAGCGAGCGAGCAGCGATTGCAACTTCCACGCTATACATGTACATAATATTTTCCTTAGTTTCATTTATCATCGATCGAACGAACGTTTTGGATCGAAAAAAGGGAGGAATGAAAGTACATCTCGCTATGTACGCGCGTTGTGCACTTCGAAGTATCTGGACAATACACCTTAGGAGAGTCCCGATTACTCCCGACGATTACCCGCTCTTTTTTAATGTTTTCCATTTCCGCACCCGGACATTAAGAGCACTGATCTGAAATCACGTTGCTTCCACAGTGTCGAAATGCATCGCTGTAAATGGACAGCCGGATTCCCCTAGTCCGTGCCAGTTTTCAACCGAGCCTTGAATGTCGGCAGAAGGGAAGGATTTCTTTCAAACTTTCTCAGCGATTAAATAACCGTTACAATTCACTATATAAGGACGAAACATAACGAGTTGTATAAAAATATCGAAACCTGCAACCTTATTTTGGGAAACTATTCGGGAAAACCCTGCAGTTCGTCGGGCTGATGCGTATACTTCAAAGACCCTACGGTCCAAACCGTTTGTTTGCGACACGCGTTTACGCGTTGCTCGCTCGCTATGCTCGCTCGAAAAACTATAGCCCAACCTAAAACACATTCCTCTTACGTTCAGTCGTCGATACGAAGGAGAGTTTCTTGAAATTTGCGAACGTGCGGGAGCGGTTGTGAGGTTAGGTTAGATATATACGAGCGAGCGCAGCGAGCGAGCAGCGATTGCAACTTCCACGCTATACATGTACATAATATTTTCCTTAGTTTCATTTCTCATCGATCGAACGAACGTTTTGGATCGAAAAAAGGGAGGAATGAAAGTACATCTC
>NW_025219978.1:571410-572467 GCF_014825855.1 Bombus pyrosoma | reverse complement strand
AACGTATAACGATATGTAGTATTACGTTAAAACGAATAACGTGATGTAGTATTACGTTGTAACGTATAACGTTATGTAGCATTACGTTATAGCGTATAACGTTATATAGTACTACGTTATAACATATAACGTTATGTAGCATTATGTTATAACGTATAACGTTATATAGTATTACGTTATAACGTATAACGTTATATACAATTGCGTTATAATGTGTAACGTAATGTAGCATTACGTTATAACGTATAACGTTATATACTGTTACGATATAACGTATAACGTGATGTAGTATTACGCTGTAACGTATAACGTTATGTAGCATTACGCTATAACGTATAATGTTATATTGTATTACGTTGTAAGGTATAACGTTATGTAGCATTACATTATTACGTATAACGTTATATACTATTACGTTATAACATATAACGTTGTATACCATTACGTTATAACGTATAACGTTATATACTGTTACGATATAACGTATAACGTTATGTAGTATTACGATATAACATATAACGTTATGTAGTATTACGTTATAACGTATAACGTTAAATACTATTACGTTATAATGTGTAACGTTATGTAGCATTACGTTATAACGTATAACGTTATATACTGTTACGATATAACGTATAATGTTATATTGTATTACGTTGTAAGGTGTAACGTTATGTAGCATTACGTTATTACGTATAACGTTATATACTATTACGTTATAACGTATAACGTTATATACTGTTGCAATATAACGTATAACGTTATATAGTACTACGTTATAACGTATAACGTTATGTAGTATTAAGATATAACATATAACGTTATGTAGCATTACGTTATAACGTATAACGTTATATAGCATTACGTTATAAGGTATATCGTTATGTAGCATTACGTTATAACGTATAACGTTATGTAGTATTACGATATGACGTTTAACGTTATGTAGCTATACGTTTATAACGTATAACGTTATATAGTATTACGTTATAACGTATAACGTTATGTAGTAATACGATATAACGTTTAACGTTACATAGTATACGTTATAACGTAT
>NW_025219978.1:569855-570910 GCF_014825855.1 Bombus pyrosoma | reverse complement strand
ACACAGCGCAGTATACGCTGGAGACCTGCCCGGCATGGGAGCTACCCCGCTACACCCTGCGGCAAGTCATAGGCGAGAGGCTGACCCCCTCAGCGATCATAGCAGCGATGCTGAGCGGGCCGCAGGAATATGAAGCTGTCCGCCTCTTCTGCGAGCGAGTCATGCTCGCAAAGGAGCGAGCGGAAAGGGTGAGAAAGAGTAGCTCGCACCCGTGCAGGATAACGCGATGGAGAAGGATGGCAGTCAGGCGGCCAGGACCCAACTCACTGCCACCATAACGAACCGCGACTAGAAGGAGGGACGGCGCCAGGGGCGATGACCGCCTAGCGCCAAGCTCAACAGACAAGGAATATCCAGGACTGACTTGAAGAGAGAACGCGAGGGGGATGCAACAGAAGTAATTCATCCGAGGTTCCTGGAGCACCCCCCGTCATACGCGCAGGATGGCCAACGTGGAGTTTTAGTCGGTAGGAGTCCGACGCTACTCTGCTGCTACAGTAGCGGCAGCGGAGTGTCCATGAGGATTTCTCCACGTCCAAAAAAAAAAAGTTCGCATAGCCCAAACCAGATGTCGCTCCACGTATTTGGCTGCATAAGTGGAGTATATCGCGCATTCTGACGCCGACATATGACCAATAGCAGCTGATAAACATTCATTTGAATATTGAAGTCTGAATATGCAAAAGTACAAATACGCGGGATTTGACCTAGACCAGAGATGACTAGGCGCAAACCGATTGTTGTGCTCTGTATTTAGCAGCAATTGTGTTGTGTAAAGCGCATCGAGTTATCGACATATCATCAATAGCAGCGGAGATACGTTGAATTGAATATTGAATCACGAATATGCATAAATGCAAATACGCTGGTTTTGATAGCACCGAAGGTTAAGATAGGACAAACAGGATGTCATGCCGTCTATATGGCAACGTATGTGGTGTATACCGCGCATAGAACTATCGACATATAACCAAAAGCAGCGGAGATACGTTCGGATGAATATTCAAACTTGAATATGCAAAACTGGAACTACGCTGGTCTTGACCTAGAACAGA
>NW_025219978.1:568301-569355 GCF_014825855.1 Bombus pyrosoma | reverse complement strand
CGATATGAAGTATAACGTCTTATAGCAATACGATATAACCTATAACGCTATGTGGTGTTACGATAGGACGTATAACGTTATATAGTATTACGATATAACGTATAACGTTATGTGGTGTTACGATATGACGTATAACGTAATGTAGTATTAGGATATAACGTATATTGTGATATAGCAATACGATATAACGTATGACGTTGTGTGGTGTTACGATATGACGTATAACGTAATGTAGTATTAGGATATAACGTATATCGTCATATATTAATACGATATAACGTATAACGTTATGTGGTGTTACTATATGACGTATAACGATACATAGTATAACGTTATATCGTATAACGTTATGTGGTATTACGGTATGATGTATAACATTGTAAGGTATTACGTTATAGCATATAGCATTAGGTAGAGTTATGTTATGACGTATAACGCTATGTCGTATTACGATATGACGTAGGGAGTTATGTGTTATTACTATATAACGGATAACGTTCCATAGTATTATTGGGTCATCTAGAAAATTCGAAACGAGTTATATTTCACATTTGATTCTTTACACCGGACACATCGTTCGGTTTGCCCTATGTCAACTCTCTTCTGTGACAAATCCAATACAATTATAGTTTTTAAATTATCAAGGCCAAATAAATCTAATTGAACGTATCTCCGCTGATATTGGGGTTAGGACGAGAAATCGGAGCGCGTTATACTCCACATTTGATTCTTTATACAGGGCAAATCGTTTGGTCTGACCTATGTCAACTATCTTCTCTGACAAATCCAACGCAATAATAGCCTTTAAATTTTCAAGGCCAAATAAATCTAATTGAACGTACCTCCGCTGATATCGGCGTTATCTAGGCAACTCGATGCGCGTTATACTCCATATTTGATACTTTATACAGGGCCAATCGTTTGGTTTGACCTATGTCAACTCTCTTCCCTGTCAAATCCAATGCAATAATAGCTTTTAAATTTTCAAGGCCAAATAAATCTAATTGAACGTACCCCCGCTGATATTATGGTTAGGAAAACAATTCGAAGCGCG
>NW_025219978.1:557817-567801 GCF_014825855.1 Bombus pyrosoma | reverse complement strand
ATGCTACATAACGTTCTACGTAATATCGTAATGCTACATAATGTTATACGTTATATCGTAATACTATATAACCTTCTACGTTGTAACGTTATACTATATAACGTTATACGTTATATCGTAACACTACATATCGTTATGCGTAATATCGTAATACCATGTAACGTTATACGTCATATCGTAATGCTACATATCGTTATACATTATATCGTAATGCTACATAACGTTATACGCTATATCGTAATACTATATAACGTTTTACGTTGTAACGTAATACTACATGACGTTATACGTTATATCGTAATACTACATATCGTTATACGTTATATCGTGATACCACATAACGCTTTTCGTTATATCGTAATGCTACATACCGTTATACCTTATATCGTAATAGGACATAACGTTTACGCTATAACGTAATGCTACATAACGTTATGCGTCATATCGTAATACTACATATCGTTATACGTTATATCGTAATGCCACATAACGTTATTCGTTATATCGTAATGCTACATAACGTTATACGTTATAACGTAATACTACATATCGTAATACGATATATCGTAATACTACATAACGTTATACGTTATATCATAATACTGCATAACGTTATAGGTCATATCGTATTACTACATATCGTTATACGTTATATCGTATTACCATATAACGTTATACGTCATGTCGTAATAGTACATAACGTTATATGTTATGTCGTAATAGTACATAACGTTATACACTATATCGTAATACGACATAACGTTATACGTTATAACGTAATACTACATGACGTTATACGTTATATCGTAATACTACATATCGTTATACGTTATATCGTGATACTACATAACGCTTTTCGTTATATCGTAATGCTACATACCGTTATACCTTATATCGTAATAGGTCATAACGTTTACGCTGTAACGTAATGCTACATAACGTTCTACGTTATATCGTAATACGACATAACGTTATACGTTGTAACGTATTGCTACATAACGTTCTACGTTATATCGTAATGCTACATAACGTTATATGTTATATCGTAACACTACATATCGTTATGCGTAATATCGTAATACCATATAACGTTATACATCATATCGTAATACTACATAACGTTATACGTCATATGGTAATACTACATATCGTTATACGATATATCGTAATACTACATAACGTGATACGTTATATAGTAATACTACATATCGCTATACGTTATATCGTAAAACTACATAACGTTGTACGTCATATCGTAGTAGTACATATCGTTATACGTTATATCGTAATACTATATAACGTTATACGTTATATCGTATTACCATATAACGTTACACGTTATGTCCTAATACTACATATCGTTATACGTTATATCGTAATACTACATAACGTTATACGTCATATCGTAATACTATATAACGTTATACGTTATATCGTATTACTATATAACGCTATACGCTGTAACGTCGTACTACATACCGTTATACGTTATATCGTAATACTACATATCGTTATACGTTATATCGTAATACTACATAACGTTATACGTTATATCGTAATACTACATATCGTTATACGCTGCAACGTAGTACTACATAGCGTTATACATTATAACGTAACACTACGTAACGCTATTCGTTATATCGTAATGCTAGATAACGTTATACGTTATACCGTAATGCCACATAACGTTATTCGTTATATCGTAATGCTACATAACGTTATACCTTATATCGTAATACGACATAACGTTATACGCTGTAACGTAATGCTACATAACGTTATACATTATAACGTAGTGCCACATAACGTTATACGTTGTAACGTATTGCTACATAACGTTATACGTTATATCGTAATACTATATAACGTTTTACGTTATAGCGTTATACTAAATAACGTTATACGCTATAACGTAATGCTACATAACGTTATACATTATATCGTAATACGACATACCGTTATACGTTGTAACGTAATGCTACATAACGTTCTACGAAATATCGTAATGCTACATAATGTTATACGTTATATCGTAATACTATATAACCTTCTACGTTGTAACGTTATACTATATAACGTTATGCGTTATATCGTAACACTACATATCGTTATGCGTAATATCGTAATACCATATAACGTTATACGTCATATCGTAATGCTGCATATCGTTATACGTTATATCGTAATGCTACATAACGTTATACGCTATATCGTAATACTATATAGCGTTTTACGTTGTAACGTTATACTAAATAACGTTATACGCTATAACGTAATGCTACATAACGTTATACGTCATATCGTAATACTACATATCGTTATACGTTATATCGTAATGCCGCATAACGTTATTCGTTATATCGTGTTGCTACATAACGTTATACGTTATAACGTAATACTACATATCGTTATACGATATATCGTAATACTACATAACGTTATACGTTATATCGTAATACTGCATAACGTTATAAGTCATATCGTAATACTACATATCGTTATACGTTATATCGTATTACCATATAACGTTATACGTTATGTCGTAATAGTACACAACGTTCTACGTTATATCGTAATACTATATAACGTTATACGTTATATCGTAATACTATATAACGTTATACGTTGTATCGTATTACCATATAACGTTATACGTCATGTCGTAATAGTACATAACGTTATATGTTATGTCGTAATAGTACATAACGTTATACACTATATCGTAATACGACATAACGTTATACACTATATCGTAATACGACATAACGTTATACGTTGTAACGGAATGCTACATAACGTTCTACGTCATGTAGTAATGCTACATAACGTTATACATTATATCGTAATACTACATAACGTTATTCGTTATATCGTAACGCTAGATAACGATATACGTTATATCGTAATGCCACATAACGTTATTCGTTATATCGTAAAGCTACATAGCGTTATACGTTGGAACGTAGTACTACATAACGTTATACGTTATAACGTAACACTACATAACGATATACGCTATAACGTAATACTACATGACGTTATACGTTGTATCGTAATGCTGCATATCGTTATGCGCTATAACGTAATACTACATAACGTTATACGGTGTATCGTAATACTACATATCGTTGTACGTTATATCGTAATACTACATAACGTTATTCGTTATATTGTAATGCTACATAACGTTATACGTTGGAACGTAGTACTACATAACGTTCTTCGATATATCGTAATGCTAGATAACGTTATACGTTATGTCGTAATGCCGCATAACGTTATTCGTTATATCGTAATGCTGCATAACGTTATACGTTGGAACGTAGTACTACATATCGTTATACGTTATATCGTATTACTATATAACGCTATACGCTGTAACGTAGTACTACATATCATTATACGTTATAACGTAACACTACATATCGATATACGCTATAACGTAATACTCCATATCGTTATACGTTATATCGTAATACGACATAACGTTATTCGTTATATCGTAATGTTACATAACGCATTTCGTTATATCGTAATGCTACATAACGTTATACCTTACATCGTAATATGACATAACGTTATACGCTGTAACGTAATGCTACATAACGTTCTACGTTATATAGTAATGCTACATAACGTTATACATTATAACGTAATGCTACATAACGTTATACATTATATCGTAATGCTACATAACGTTATACGTTATATCGTAATACTATATAACGTTTTACGTTGTATCGTTATACTAAATAACGTTATACATTATATCGTAATACGACATAACGTTATACGTTGTAACGTAATGCTACATAACGTTATACATTATATCGTAATACGACATAACGTTATACGTTGTAACGTATTACTACATAACGTTCTACGTTATATCGTAATGCTACATAACGTTATACGTTATATCGTAATACTATATAACGTTTTACGTTGTATCGTTATACTAAATAACGTTATACGCTATAACGTAATGCTACTTATCGTTATACGTTATATCGTAATACTACATACCGTTATACGTTATATCGTAATACTACATAACGTTATTCGTCATATCGTAATACTACATATCGTTATACGTTATATCGTAATGCCACATAACGTTATTGGTTATATCGTAATGCTACATAACCTTATACTTAATAACGTAATACTACTTATCGTTATACGTTATATCGTAATATTACATAACGTTATTCGTTATATCGTAATACTGCATACCGTTATGCGTTATATCGTAATACTACATAACGTTATACGTCATATCGTAATACTACATATCGTTATACGTTATATCGTAATACTATATAACGTTATACGTTATATCGTATTACCATATAAAGTTACACGTTATGTCGTAATACTACATATCGTTATACGTTATATCGTAATACTACATAACGTTATACGTCACATCATAATACTACACATCGTTATACGTTATATCGTAATACGACATAACGTTATACGTTGTAACGTAATGCTTCATAACGTTCTACGTTATGTCGTAATACTATATAACGTTCTACGTTCTAACGTTATACTAAATAACGTTATACGCTATAACGTACTGCTACATAACGTTATACGTTATATCGTAATACTACATACCGTTATACGTTATATCATAATACTACATATTGTTATACGTTATAACGTAGTACTACATAACGTTATACGCTATAACGTAATGCTACATAACGTTATACGTTATATCGTATTGCTACGTAACGTTATAGGTTATATCGCAATAACATATAACGTTATACGTTATATCGTAATACTTTATAGCGTTACACATTATAATGTAATACCACATAACGTTATACGTCATAACGTATTATTACATATCGTTATATGCTATATCGCAAAACTACATAATGGTATACGTTATATCGTAATGCTAGATAACGTTATACGTTATATCGCAATACTACATATCGTTATATGTTATAACGTATTACCATGTAACGTTATACGTTATATCGTAAGACTACATACCGTTATACGTTATATCGTAATACTACATATCGTTATGCGTTATAACTTATTACCATATAACTTTATCCGTTATATCGTAATACTATAAATCGTTATACGTTATAACGTAATACTATATAACGTTACACGTTATATCGTAATGCTACATAACGTTAAACGCTACATCGTATTACCATATAACGTTACACGTTATGTCGTAATACTACATATCGTTATACGTTATATCGTAATACTACATAACGTTATTCGTCATATCGTAATACTACATATCGTTATACGCTATAACGTAATAGTACATAACGTTATACGTTGTAACGTAATGCTACATAACGTTCTACGTTATATCGTAATGCTACATAACGTTATACGTTATATCGTAATACTATATAACGTTTTACGTTGTAACGTTATACTAAATAACGTTATACGCTATAACGTAAGGCTACATAACGTTATACGTTATTTGGTAATTCTATATAACGTTATACGTTATATCGTATTACCATATAACGATTCACGTTATGTCGTAATACTACATATCGTTATACGTTATATCGTAATACTACATAACGTTATATGTCATATCGTAATACTATATATCGTTATACGTTATATCGTAATACTATATAACGTTATATGTTATATCGTAATACTGCATAACGTTATACGTTGGAACGTTGTACTACATAACGTTATTCGTTATATCGTAATGCTAGGTAACGTTATACGTTACATCATAATGCCACATAACGTTATTCGTTATATCGTAATGCTACATAACGTTATATGTTGGAACGTAGTACTACATATCGTTATAAGTTATATCGTAATACTACATAACGTTATACGTCATATCGTAATAATACATATCGTTATACGTTATATCGTAATGCCACATAACGTTATACGTCATATTGTAATACTACACATCGTTATACGTTATATCGTAATACTATATAACGTTATACGTTATATCGTAATACGACATAACGTTATACGTTGCAACGTATTGCTACATGACGTTCTACGTTATATCGTAATGCTACATAACGTTATACGCTATATCGTAATACTATATAACGTTTTACGTTGTAACGTTATACCAAATAACCTTATACGCTATAACGTAATGCTACATAACGTTATACGCTATAACGTAATGCCACATAACGTCATACGTTATATCGTAATACTACATACCGTTATACGTTATATCGTAATACTACATATTGTTATTCGTTATATCGTAATACTGCATGACGTTATACGTCATATCGTAATACTACATATCGTTATACGTTATATCGTAATGCTATATAACGTTATACGTTATATTGTATTACCATATAACGTTATACGTTATATTGTATTACCATATAACGTTATACGTTATATTGTAATACTACATATCGTTATACGTTATATCGTAATACGACATATCGTTTTCGTTATATCGTAATGCTACATAACGTTATACGTTATAACGTATTATAACATATCGTTATATGCTGTATCGTAAAACTACATATCGTTATACGTTATATCGTAATACCACATATCGTTAAACGTTATATCGTAATACTACATATCGTTGTACGTTATAACGTATTATTACATATCGTTATATGCTATATCGTAAAAGAACATTACGTTATACGTTATATCGTAATGCTACATAACGTTATACATTATATCGTAATACTATATAACGTTTTACGCTGTAACGTAATGCTACATAACGTTATACATTATATCGTAATACGACATAACGTTATACACTATAACGTAATGCTACATAACTTTATACGTTATATCGTAATACTACATACCGTTATACGTTATATCGTAATACTACATATTGTTATACGTTATATCGAAATACTGCATAACGTTATACGTTGGAACGTTGTACTACATAACGTTATTCGTTATTTCGTAATGCTAGATAACGTTATACGTTATATCGTAATGCCACATAACGTTATTCGTTATATCGTAATACCACGTATCGTTATACGTTATATCGTAATACTACATATCGTTAGACGTTACAACGTATTACCACATATCGTTAATCGTTATATCGTAATACTACATATCGTTATATGTTATAACGTATTACCATATAACGTTATACGTTATATCGTAATACCACATATCGTTAAACGTTATATCGTAACACTACATATCGTTATGCGTAATATCGTAATACCATATATCGTCATACGTCATATCGTAATGCTAAATATCGTTATACGTTATATCCTAATGCTACATAACATTATACGTTATATCGTAATACTTCATATCGTTATACGTTATATCGTAACAGTACATATCGTTTTCGTTATATCGTAATGCTACATAACGTTATACGTTATAACGTATTATAACATATCGTTATATGCTGTATCGTAAAACTACATATCGTTATACGTTATAACGTATTACCATATAACGTTATACGTTATATCGTAATACCACATATCGTTAAACGTTATATCGTAATACTACACATCGTTGTACGTTATAACGTATTATTACATATCGTTATATGCTATATCGTAAAAGAACATTACGTTATACGTTATATCGTAATGCTACATAACGTTATACGTTATATCGTAATACTATATAACGTTTTACGCTGTAACGTAATTCTACATAACGTTATACATTATATCGTAATACGACATAACGTTATACACTATAACGTAATGCTACATAACTTTATACGTTATATCGTAATACTACATACCGTTATACGTCATATCGTAATACTACATATCGTTATACGTTATATCGTAATACGACATAACGTTATACGTTGTAACGTAATGCTTCGTAACGTTCTACGTTATATCGTAATGCTACATAACGTTATACGTTATATCGTAATACGATATAACGTTTTACCTTGTAACGTTATACTAAATAACGTTATACGCTATAACGTAATGCTACATAACGTTATACGTTAAATCGTAATACTACATACCGTTATACGTTATATCGTAATACTACATATTGTTATACGTTATAACGTTGTACTACATAACATTATACGCTACAACGTAATGCTACATAACGTTATACGTTATATCGTATTGCTACGTAACGTTATAGGTTATATCGCAATACCATATAACGTTATACGTTATATCGTAATACTTTATAGCGTTACACATTATAATGTAATACCACATAATGTTATACGTTATATCGTAATACTACATATCGTTATACGTCATATGGTAATGCTACATATCGTTATACGTTATAACGTAACACTAGATAACGTTATACGTTGGAACGTAGTATTACATAACGTTATACGTTATAACGTAATACTATATAAAGTTACACGTTTTATCGTAATGCTACATAACATTATACGTTATATCGTAATACTACATATCGTTATACGTTATATCGCAATACTACAAATCGTAATACGTTATAACGTATTTCCATGTAGCGTTATACGTTATATCGTAATACCACATATCGTTATACGTTATAACGTAATACTATATGACGTTATACGTTATAACGTAATACTATATAACGTTATACGTTATACCGTAATGCTACATAACATTATACGTTATATCGTAATACTACATATCTTTATACGTTATATCGTAACAAAACATATCGTTTTCGTTACATCGTAATGCTACATAACGTTATACGTTATAACGTAATACCATATAACGTTATACGTTATATCGTAATACCACATATCGTTATACGTTATAACGTATTATTACATATCGTTATATGCTATATCGTAAAACTACGTAACGTTATACGATATATCGTAATGCTAGATTACGTTATACGTTATTTCGTAATACTACATATCGTTATACGTCATAACGAATTATCATATAACGTTATTCGTTATATCGTAATACCACATATCGTTGTACGTTATAACGTATTACCATATAACGTTATCCGTTATATCGTAATACTATATAAAGTTATACGTCATAACGTAACACTATATAACGTTATACGTTATATCGTAATGCTACATTACATTATACGTTATATCGTAATACTAGATATCGTTATACGTTACATCGTAACAGTACATATCGTTTTCGTTATATCGTAATACTACATAACGTTATACGTCATATCGTAATACTACATATCGTTATCCGTTATATCGTAATGCCACATAACGTTATTCGTTATATCGTAATGCTACATAACGTTATACGTAATAACGTAATACTACCTTTCGTTATACGTTATATCGTAATACTACATAACGTTATACGTTATATCGTAATACTGCATACCGCTATGCGTTATATCGTAATACTACATAACGTTATACATCATATCGTAATACTACATATCGTTATACGTTATATCGTAATACTATATAACGATATACGTTATATCGTATTACCATATAAAGTTACACTTTATGTCGTAATACTACTTATCGTTATACGTTATATCGTAATACTACATAACGTTATACGTTGGAACGTAGTATTACATAACGTTATACGTTATAACGTAATACTATATAACGTTACACGTTTTATCGTAATGCTACATAACATTATACGTTATATCGTAATACTACATTTCGTTATACGTTATATCGCAATACTACAAATCGTAATACGTTATAACATATTTCCATGTAGCGTTATACGTTATATCGTAATACCACATATCGTTATACGTTATAACGTAATACTATATGACGTTATACGTTATAACGTAATACTATATAACGTTATACGTTATATCGTAATGCTACATAACATTATACGTTATATCGTAATACTACATATCTTTATACGTTATATCGTAACAGAACATATCGTTTTCGTTACATCGTAATGCTACATAACGTTATACGTTATAACGTATTACCATATAACGTTATACGTTATATCGTAATACCACATATCGTTATACGTTATAACGTAT
>NW_025219978.1:555222-557317 GCF_014825855.1 Bombus pyrosoma | reverse complement strand
CTAATGCTATTACGTTATACGTCATATCGTAATCCCACATAACGTTACACGTCATATCGTAACACCTCATAACGTTATACGTTATATCGTATTGCTATATGACGATATACGTTATATCCTATTACTGCATTACGTTATACCTTATAACGTAATACTATATAATGTTATACGTCATATCGTAATACCAAACAACGTTATACGTTATATCGCAATACCTCATAACGTTATACGTTTTATCGTATTGCTATTTGACGATATACGTTATATCCTAATACTACATTACGCTATACCTTATAACGTAATACTATACAATGTTATACGTCCTATCGTATTACCACATATCGTTATACGTTATCTCGTAGTGCCACATAACGATATACGTTATATCGTAATACCACATAACATTATACGTTATATCGTATTGCTATATGGCGTTATACGTTATATCGTAATACCACATAACGTTATACGTCATATCGTAACACATCATAACGTCATACGTTATGTCGTATTGCTATATGACGATATGCGTTATATCCTAATACTACATTACGTTATACCTTATCACGTAATACTATAAAAAGCTATACGTTATAACGTAATGCCACATAACGTTATACGTTATATCGTATTGCTATATGACGATATACGTTATATCCTAATACTACATTACGTTATATCTTATAAGGTAATACTATGTAATGTTATACGTCATATCGTAATACCACATAACGTTATACGTTAGATCGAAATACCACATAACGTTATACGTCATATCGTAGCACCTCATAACGTTATACGTTATATCGTATTGCTATATGGCGATAAACGTTTTGTCCTAATACTACATTACGTTATACCTTATATCGTAATACTACATATTGTTATACGTCATATCGTAATACCACATAACGTTATACGTTAGATCGTAATACCACATAACGTTATACGTCATATCGTAACACCTCATAACGTTATACGCTCTATCGTATTGTTATATGACGATATACGTTTTATCCTCATACTACATTACGTTATACCTTATATCGTAATACTACATGTTGTTATACGTCATATCGTAATACCACATAACGTTATACGTTAGATCGTAATACCACATAACGTTATACGTCATATCGTAACACCTCATAACGTTATACGTTAGATCGTAATACCACATAACGTTATACGTCATATCGTAACACCTCATAACGTTATACGTTAGATCGTAATACCACATAACGTTATACGTTAGATCGTAATACCACATAACGTTATACGTCATATCGTAACACCTCATAACGTTATACGTTATATCGTAATACTATATAACGTTATACCATATATCGTAATACCACATAACGTTTTACGTTATAACGCAATACGACATAACGTTATACGTTAGATCGTAATACCACATAGCTTTTAACGTTATATCGTATTGCTATATGACGATATACGTTATATCCTGATACTACATTACGTTATACTTCATATCGCAGTACTACATAACGTTATACGTTATAACGTAATACTATATAACGTTATACGCTATAACGTAATACTATACAAGCCTAAACGATATATCGTAATACCACATAACGTTATACGTTATATCGTATTGCTATATGGCGTTATACGTTATATCTTAATACTACATTACGTTATATGTCATATCGTAATCACACATAACGTTATACCTTATATCGTAATACCACATAACGTTATACATTATATCGTATTGTTATATGACGTTATACGTTATATGCTAATACCACATAACGTTATACGTCATATCGTAATCCCACATAACGTTATACATTATAACGTAATACTGTGTAATGTTATACTTGATATCCTAATACCACATAACGTTACACGTTATATCGTAATACTAAACAACGTTATACGTTATATCGTAATACCGCATAACGTTATACGTCATATCGTAACACCTCATAACGTTATATGTCATGTCGTATTGCTATATGACGATATACTTTATATCCTAATACTACATTACGATATACGTCATATCGCAGTACTACATAACTTTATACGTTATAACGTAGTACCACATAACGTTATATGTCAT
>NW_025219978.1:553158-554722 GCF_014825855.1 Bombus pyrosoma | reverse complement strand
ATGTAGATATATGTTATAACGTATAACGTTATGTAGCATTACGTTATAACGTATAACGTTATAGAGTATTACGTTATAACGTATAACGTTATGTAGATATATGTTATAACGTATGGCGTTATGGAGTATTGCGATATAACGTATAACGTCATGTAGATACATGTTATGACGTAAAACGTTATGTAGCATTATGTTATAACGTATAACGTTACGTATATATATGTTATAACGTATAACGTCATGTGGCAATACGTTATAACGTATAACGTTATATAGTATTACGTTATAACGTATAACGTTATATGGTATTAGGATGTAACGTATAACGTTATGTAGCATTGCGTTATAACGTATAACGCTATGTAGACATATGTTATAACGTATAACGTTATGTAGCATTACGTTACAACGTATAACGTTATGTAGCATTACGTTATAACGTATAACGTTATATAGTATTACGTTATAACGTATAACGTTATCTAGTATTACGTTATAACATATAACGATATGTAGTATTACGATATAACGTATAACGTTATGTAGCATTACGTTATAACGTATAACGTTATATAGTATTACGTTATAACGTATAACGTTATGTAGCATTACGTTATAACTTATATCGTTATGTATCTTTACGTTATAACGTATAACGCTATGTAGATATATGTTATAACGTATAACGTTATGTAGCATTACGTTATAACGTATAACGTTATAGAGTATTACGTTATAACGTATAACGTTATCTAGTATTACGTTATAACATATAACCATATGTAGTATTACGATATAACGTATAACGTTATGTAGCATTACGTTATATCGTATAACGCTATGTAGATATATGTTATAACGTATAACGTTATGTAGCATTACGTTATAACGTATAACGTTATATAGTATTACGTTATAACGTATAACGTTATCTAGTATTACGTTATAACATATAACGATATGTAGTATTACGATATAACGTATAACGTTATGTAGCATTACGTTATATCGTATAACGCTATGTAGATATATGTTATAACGTATAACGTTATGTAGCATTACGTTATAACGTATAACGTTATATAGCATTACGTTATAACGTATAACGTTATATGGTATTAGGATGTAACGTATAACGTTATGTAGCATTACGTTATAACGTATAACGCTATGTGGATATATGTTATAACGTATAACGTTATGTAGTATTACGTTATAACGTATAACGTTATATAGCATTACGTTATAACGTATAACGTTGTATGGTATTAGGATGTAACGTATAACGTTATTTAGCATTACGTTATAACGTATAACGCTATGTATATATATGTTATAACGTATAACGTTATGTAGCATTACGTGATAACGTATAACGTTATGTCGAATATGTTATAACGTATGGCGTTATGTAGTACTACGATATAACATATAACGTTATTTAACGTTGCGTTATAACGTATAACGTTGTATAGTATTACGTTATAACGTATAACGTTATATGGTATTAGGATGTAACGTATAACGTTATGTAGCATTACGTTATAACGTATAACGCTATGTA
>NW_025219978.1:551618-552658 GCF_014825855.1 Bombus pyrosoma | reverse complement strand
TTATATCGTAATACTCTATAACGTTATACGATATAACGTAATAGTACCTAATGTTGTACGTTATATCGTAATACTACATATCGTCATACGCGTTATCTTAATACTACATGTCGTTATACGTTATATCGTAATACCATATAACGTTATACGTTATAAGGTAATACTACATTGCGTTATAAACTATACCGTAATACTACATGACGTTATACGTTATACCGTAATGCTACATAACGTTATACGTTTTATCGTAATACTATATAACGTTATACGATATAACGTAATAGTACATAGTTTTATACGTTATATCGTAATACTACGTAAGCTTATACGTCATATCGTAATACTACATAACGTTATACGATATAACGTAATGGTACATAATGTTATACGTTATATCGTAATACAACATATCCTTATACGTTATATCGTAATACTACATAACGTTATACGTTATATCATAATGCTACATAACGTTATGCGTTATATCGTAATGCTACATAACGTTATACGTTACACCGTATTAAAAATATAACGTTATACGTTATATCGTAATACTACATGTCGTTTTACGTTATATCGTAATACTACATAAAGTTATACGATATAACGTAATAGTACCTAATGTTATACGTTATATCGTAATGCTACATAACGTTATACGTTATATCGTAATGCCACATAACGTTATACGTTATATCGTATTACCATATAACGCTATACGTTATATCGTAATACTACATATCGTTTTACGTTATATAGTAATACTACATAACGTTATACGATACAACGTAATAGTACCTAATGTTATACGTTATATCGTAATAGTATATATCGTTATACCTTCTAAGGTAATACTACATAGCGTTATACGTTATAGCGTAATACTACATAACGTTATACGTTATGTCGTAATACTACATATCCTTATACGTTATATCCTAATACTACATAACGTTATACGTTATATCATAATGCTACATAACTTTATACGTTATATCGTAATACTACATATCCTTATACGTTATATCGTAATACTACAT
>NW_025219978.1:549045-551118 GCF_014825855.1 Bombus pyrosoma | reverse complement strand
ATCGTAATGGTACATAACGTTATACGTTATATCGTAATACCTTATAACTTTACACGATATAACGTAACACTACTTATCGTTATACGTTATATCATATTACCTTATAAGGTTATACGTTATATCGTAATCCTACATAACGTTATACGTTATATCGTAATGCTACATAACGTTATACGTTATATCGTAATGGTACATAACGTTATACGTTATATCGTAATATCATATAACGTTATACGTTATAACGTAATACTGCATAACGTTATACGTTATATTGTAATGCTACATAACGTTACACGTTATATCGTAATGGTACATAACGTTATACGTTATATCGTTATACTGCATATCGTTATACGTTATATCGTAACACTACATATCGTCATACGTTATATCGCAATACCTTATAACGTTACACGTTATAACGTAACACTACATATCGTTATACGTTATATCATATTACCTTATAAGGTTATACGTTATATCGTAATCCTACATAACGTTATACATTATAACGTAATTCTACATAACGTTATACGTTATATCGTAATGCTACATAACGCTATACGTTATATCGTAATATCATATAACGTTATACGTTATAACGTAATACTACATAACGTTATACGTTATATCGTAATGCTACATAACGTTACACGTTATATCGTAATCGTACATAACGTTATACGTTATATCGTAATGCTGCATATCGTTATACGTTATATCGTAACACTACATATCGTCATACGTTATATCGTAATACTACATATCGTCATACGTTATATCGTAACACTACATATCGTTGCACGTTATATCGTAATACCATATAATGTTATACGTTACAACGTTATACTACATAACGTTATACGTTATATCGTAACACTACATATCGTTGTACTTTATATCGTGATACTACATATCGTCATACGTTATATCGTAACACTACATATCGTCATACGTTATATCGTAATACTACATATCGTCATACGTTATATCGTAACACTACATATCGTTGCACGTTATATCGTAATACCATATAATGTTATACGTTACAACGTTATACTAAATAACGTTATACGTTATATCGTGAAACAACAAAGCGTTAAACGTTATATCGTAATACCTTATAATGTTACACGTTATAACGTAACACTACATATCGTTACACGTTATATCATATTACCTTATAAGGTTATACGTTATATCTAATCCTACGTAACGTTATACGTTGTAACGTATTACTACATATCGTTATACGTTATATCGTAATGCTACATAACGTTATACGTTATATCGTAATATCGTATAACGTTATACGTTATAACGTAATCCTACATAACGTTATACGTTGTAACGTATTACTACATATCGTTATACGTTATATCGTAATGCTACATTACGTTATACGTTATATCGTAATATCAGATAACGTTATACGTTATAACGTAATACTACATAACGTTATACGTTATATCGTAATGCTACATAACGTTATACGTTATATCGTAATATCATATAACGTTATACGTTATAACGTAATACTACATAACGTTATATGTTATATCGTAATGCTACATAACGTTATACGTTATATCGCAATGGTACATAACGTTATACGTTATATCGTACTGCTACATAACGTTATACGTTATATCGTAATACTGCATATCGTTATACGTTATATCACATTACCTTATAAGGTTATACGTTATATCGCAATCCTACATTACGTTATACGTTGTAACGTATTACTACATATCGTTATACGCTATATCGTAATGCTACATAACGCTATACGTTATATACGTAATTCTACATAACGTTATACGTTATATCGTAATGCTACATAACGTTATACGTTATATCGTAATATCATATAACGTTATACGTTATAACGTAATACTACATAACGTTATACGTTATATCGTAATGCTACATAACGTTATACGTTATATCGTAATGGTACATCACGTTATACGTTATATCGTACTGCTACATAACGTTATACGTTATATCGTAATACTGCAATTCGTTGTACGTTATATCACATTACCTTATAAGGTTATACGTGATATC